>NW_026613262.1:16278-43901 GCF_029220125.1 Pseudoliparis swirei | reverse complement strand
ATTGTTTCTTTCCTGTGGGATGAGGAGGCGGGGCCTAACAGTAAACGACTCGTTCACATATTCTAACACCATCTCTCTCTCTGCGGACCTTCTTGCTGCAGCTGATGGGCAGGTTGCCGACGAACACCGTCCTCTTCTCCTTCACCACCTCCTCCTCTTTGCTGGCCTTCAGCTTGTGCCTCTTCATCACCCAGTGCTCCGCACTGGTCTCCGCGTCCGGCGCCTTCCTCTTCTTCTTCTGAGCGGGCGTCGTCTTCCCTCGCTCGTCCTCGTCCGCGTTCTGTAAACTGATCTCCCTAAGAAGAGAGAGAGAGAGGACGATACATTGAAGAAGTGAGAGGGGCGGATGTTACGGGATCAAAGAGGAAAAGAAGGAATGAGGATTTATTTTTCAGGAAAAAGACTTGTTAGGTCAGAAAAATCTATAAATAACAACAACGTTATTTACAAATGCAAAAAAAAAGACAGGAGGAACCAGGAGAGAGACGGCGGCTCCGTGGATTAACAGATCGAAAGATGTCCCTGAACGCCTCACCTGGTCTCCAGCTTCTGGTCGGCTTCCGATTTCTCCGGAAGCGGCTTTTGATTCTTCGTCTTCTTCTTCTGACCTTTGACCTCTGCAGCTTCCTCCTGTGGCTCCTTTGCTTCTGTGCTCTTCACGACGGGCTGCCACGAAAACACAAAACCACGTGAAGGACGAGCGCGGCGAGAGTTCTCCTTCTTGTTCTTGTCGTGTATTTTCATATTACTCTTAAAAGATACAGCTAGTTTATAGATCTGAGGCCTACAAGGCCTCAAGCATATTTGGAGGGAAAAGCTCTTTTGTCATCAAGCTGGCGCGACAGTTCACAGCAGGGAACGGCGCCATAGATCCATATTTGGTGGCCAACGTGCCGGAGAGGAAGGGGGGCTATGGGGATTCTTTGGGGAGCCTATAGAATCGAACATGAGACCTCCCCTCTGTCTCTTGTCTATATAAACTGTAAACACACATATCTCCGTTGAATTCCTTATACACGGACCCGTGGATTCCCAGCCGTTCGAACGAAGCGTCTGTTTTTACTTTGTACTCTAAAGAATAAACTTCGTGTTCTTTGAGTGCGGGGTCCCTCGATTCTTCTTTTCCAAACAAGTCCTCATTCAAACTGCGCCGGCGGAACCCCAAAGAAGAAAGATACAACAAGTGGCGTCTACGAACAGTCACGTGTGAGAATACTCGGGGACGACAAACACGGTGAGCATCTGCTGACGTCATTGAGATGCTGGTTCATTAAAGTGCAGTCTGTGTGTGATTACCGTGGCTCAAGAATAATTTCACCGTGTCGAACGATATTTTTATTTTTCCTGCATATTTGAGTGCGGGGAGGAAGTGTGTGCGTTTGAATTGAGAGGGAAAAGTTTTTTCGGGGTAAAGTAATAGAGGGGTAAAATAGCGAATGTTATTAAGGTGTGTTAATTAGTAAGTGCAGTTATCCGAAAATAAGGCCTTTGATTTGTTTTAACGTTAAGACGCGGGAAAGTTAATCGCTAAAATAACATTGCGCATAGTCAGAGAAACAGAGATAAGTAACAAGTAACGAAGAGAGATTAAGAGAGAGAAGGTTAAAGGACCTAAAAGGAAAATGATCATAGAGCTGCTTAAATCGGATAGAACATAGTCTAAAGAAATTAGTACTGGCTTAACGAGATTGAGAAATAAAGTACGATTGTATGCTCCCACTCTGCGGTTATTGACGAATAAATGCACGAAGCAGCCTCTCATCGGAAATAAAGTCTCGGACGGTAGCAGAAATTAAACCTTAAGAGAGGAACAAGCGGCAAGAGCATGCTAATACGGATGAATGGTATAAATGACTGATTTTAGGAAAGAAAATAGCCATTTGTGCGTCGTGTAGGCACATTGCCTGATCACAGGGGAGAAATAAAAAAGGTGGGGGCGATTTCTTCGGCCGGAGGAATCTGCACCCAGTGTGTGTGTGTGTGTGCGTGCGCGCGAGCCTGCTGGCGTGTGTGCGTTGGTTGCTGTGTAGGGTGTGTGGAGTTTTTCAATAAACTCTAAATCACGCCGTGCATTTTTATTCTATAAGAGAACGTAAAGACAAACGTGAGTTCCCTGAAGAGGAGACTAACTAGTTAATAAGATCGTCGAAATAAAAAAGGAAAAAAAAGTAGAGGACTGACTCGTGATCTCGCGAGAGTCCCACGGGGAACGAACACGTGGTGGTCGACTAGTCATCGCCATCTAGTGGGCAAACATACTCATCTCACTCCTTACATCTAGTGCACGGGTGGGGGGAACGGGGTGAACGTGTTGGGTTACACAGATGGAAGCCATGCATTCCGGGGAGAACACAGTCTGTTAAACATAAGGTTACATGCTGATAGAACCTAACCATTTCATATTTCTTTTCTTTTACTCATTTTATGACGAATGAGATTTGAGCTAAAAGAGGACAAAGAACCAGTTAACACCAAGGGCCAGGCCGGGGGCGTGGCCACTGACGTTTGGCACCACCTGCTGGACAGTCTGCAACAAAAGGCCGGTACCTGTTTCACTCCACAAGCTTTTTCATTTGTGTTGATATATTCGAGTCAAAGTCAGATATTCATGATACACATTGTAAAGCTGCATACATTGGTGAAACTGTAGAACATTGATCTAGGTAAACACATGTAGGCTTGGCGGCTGACTGATCAAGTACAATTTTAATTAAATTGGGGTACATAATAGTTGGTCGAAACGCGGCTGACAAATACGGTTTCATTTTATTTACTTAAATTTTAATTTGTTCATTTTAATTTTAAATTTTAATTTGTTCATTTGAATCTTTAATTTTATTTTTAATTTGTAATTTTAATTTTTAATTTTTAATTCTAATTTTTATTTTTATTTTTAATTTTTTTATTATTAAATTTTCATAATTTTTTATTTTTTTTTTACTTTTCATTTTTATTTTTCTTTATGTTGCTTTGCTTATGTTTTTATGCAGTGTTTGTTTTGATATGTGCTGAATGGTGATTCAACACGGACATTGCTAGAAGAGTTCAAGACCACATTCGAGGACAGTGGGCAAACCTCTGCTTGACGTTTGGTGTCAGGAACGAGGGTATGCACTGGCTGTGTTGATTAGCACATACATTACTCAAGGTTGGGCCTGTCAGCCTTTGGTATTTTGGCAGAGACAAATCAATCTCATTAATAAAAGGGGGGAGTCTGGATTTGATTAATTCGTTAATTGGTTGATGGATTAATTCTTGTTGATTTGAGTAATTCGTTGATTGGTTAATTGATTTGTTTTGTTTATTGATTTCTGTTAATTGGTTAATTGAAGTACTTTGAGCTTGCGATAAACAATACAATAATAACAGTGCGTAAGAAAGCCGTCATAATGGGAAAAAATGTCACCAAAGAGCTAAAGGTATCTACTCCAGTTGATGTAGTACAGAAAAACAATCCTTTGGTCAGCGGCATCGCAAACATCGCAAAGATATCCAAGAAATGGTCAAAACGATGGCCCCAGGTTGACCAACCGTGGCCCAAGGAGGGGACACTCAACCCAGAGGTGATTAACGTGATGAAGGTACTTGTGTCCACATACAAGGCAGGCGAAAAGAAAGGCACAAAGGAGGAAGACGCAAAGAGAAGAGACTGGTGGAGCTTGGCATCCTTCAGTTATTTGAAGAAGAAGGACAGAAGCTCAGGAATGCTACCATCGAGAAAAGAGATAAATACGCGGAAGAAATAGAGCAAAATCTGAAACAAACTGAGAAACTGCTGACCGACACCGATCCAACTTTCTCACATATGAATCCAGTAAAAGACGACCACGCCATGAAGAAGAGAAGAAGCCCAAGATGATTTATCCGCAGCTACCAGTGATGAGTCAGAAGGGATCTTATCTGGTCAGAGACAGTGAGGACCAAATAACCGAGAGAGGACGGCGGAGACAACCATAACAACGTATCCAAATTCGGAAGGAAGAAGACAACTGACTGGGAGACTGAGGTCGATTGGGTGGAATTGAGTGATGAAGAAATCGACGAGAGTGATGAAGAAGAGGACGTGGGGGGATACGATCCTAAAGTCAAGCGGACGCTGGCTAGAGCGGAAAGAAGAGGAGATAGAACCACTCAAGACAATGAAGAGGAGGGCAGCGATGAAGAGGATACACAGAGGACTGTCAGAGAGGTTGAAGTAAGCATCGACCGGCTTCTCCGTGACTTGAAGAAAACTGAAAGACAGAAAGAACAAAGGAAGCTGATAAAGCAGTTGGAAGAGTTGCAGATACAGAAGGAAGATTTACAAAGAGAAGACTCAAGGCAATCAGGCATGAAGAACAGATTGCGCCCTAGGAAACAGTCCACGCCCAAGACAATGTGCCCAGTGATCGTCCGAGGCCAGAATCTGGAGTATAAGCCATTGCTGAGCACCGATATGTCGAATATACTGGAAAAACTGCCCATTATTCAAGACGGAGCACATCCTTGGATTGCAAAACTGGAAGAAATCATGATTGGCTCACAGCCAGCGATGGGAGACATCAAAAGACTCCTGGCTAATCTCCTTGGGGTCCACGGCATGGGAGAAATCCTAGAAAAAGCTGGACTGGCGCGGTACGTGGGAACGGCTGTAAATGACTCAGAGCTGTTCGCGGCAAGCAGAGGTCGCTTGTGTAGGGCACTAAAGGAGACATTTCCGACAAATGTGCATCCCGACAACATCTTGATTGAACCACTGGGAGAGGCTGAGAACCCAAGAGCGTATGTGTCAAGAACTCATCAAACGTGGAGGAATGTCACAGGGAATGATCCGGATTTGAGTCGCATGGACCAGTCAGTGTTGAGAGGCAAGATCCTGCTGGGTTTGCCGCTGCCAGTAAGCAAATTGGCAGAAGTGGTTGGGCTTGGGAGCATGGAAAGAAGAGTGTACACTGATCATATTGCACACCAGGTGGAGCTGTATAGGAAGAAAGACCAGGACATCAAGGGTCAGGAACAAGAAACCCTCAGGAAATTGAACAATATACAACTCGTAGAAACAAAGAGGACAGAGAGGAAGCAAGCGTTGGTTATGCAGAGTCAGGCACCACCAACTCAACCTGTGTTGACATCAGAGCCATACCAGGCCCAGTTCCAGCAGCTACAGCAATCTCCAGTAGCTCCCGCCGCCTTCTACCCACGGGCAGATTACAACCAAGAACAACCCTGGAATGGCAGAAATCAAAGAAATCGCGGAAGAGGAGGACGGTATAATCCCAATTCCCAACAGCGTTCAGACGAATGCTATACGTGTGGAGCCCTTGGCCATTTCGCCCGGGAGTGTAACCAAGGAGATTACAGAGGAAATAATAGAGGAAATCCCAGAGGAGGATACAGGGGCCAATCCGGAGCGAACCAAGGACCAGTGAACCCTGACAGAGGCCCGGAACCAGGGCTATAGAGGTGCCCGGAAGACTCGAAGGGGAGGTGCCAGCTGGTAGTATCAGGCCCGGAGAAAGATCCAACGATAAAGGTGAAAATAAATAATCGACCATTGGAAGTGATGGTAGACAGCGGAGCGGCTTTCACCTGTATTCGGCCTAAAGATGCTACACATCTCCCCATGTCTGGCCAATGGATCCGGACAATCGGGTTTGAGGGAGTAAAACAGCTGATCCCTCTCACAGAACCAGTTGATCTCAGCTACCAAGAAGTAAAGATCAAACTACCCATATTGGTCTCTGAACAGACACCTATAGCGCTGTTGGGAAGAGATGCGTTATGTAGGTTGAAGTGTACAATAAAGTGTACTCCAGACGGCTGTCTGGTTGAAATACCAAACGATATCTTTCATCAATCAGTGATGAAAACAGAGACGGAAGCACCTACAGTATTCTGGATCGGAAACCTCCAGGAAGACCTTGTGGCACCTGCCAAGTTGTGGGAGAAATTTATCATCGCCAACATGCCCAATGCGAAACTTCCAGAGAATCCACTTCACTGCACGCTCAAGTACTTCGACAAAAACGCCCAACCCAACCCAGAAGAATGGCTAAGCCACCAACCAAAGCAAGTCCAACTCAATTCAGGCTGCATAATTGTGGGACCACAAGGAGCAGCAATGAAGATACACCGGGACGACTACGTGAACAGAGAGTTTGATATCACAAGGAGTGTGCCGCATGTGACCTTGTTGGTAAATGAGGAACACACGCAGAAGCAGATAGGAGAAATGATGGCAGAAGCTGAAGAAGCTGTGTTCACACCCCTAAAAGAAAATCAGGCCATTTGGAGGAGCGAGGATCAGCGATTCATCAAGATTATGATCTCGGCTCAAGGGCGAGGACAGCCACAAACTGCGAGGATGACACACGAATCAATTTGCAGTGTCAAACTGGACTCGGATGCATTAAGAGAAGAGATGTTACAACAAGTTCCAGAAGATTTATGGGCGCGACATAGTACTGATATTGGACTGGTAAAGTCAGCCCAACCAGTAAGAACTGAACTCAGACCAGGAGCCAGTCCACCTTGGAAAAACCAGTACCCACTGAAGGAAGAGGCAATCCGAGGAATCGCACCACAGATTGAAGGACTTCTGAAGGCAGGTGTCTTGAGGATAACACAGAACCCCCAGAGCAACACGCCTTTGTTGCCAGTGAAGAAGCCAGACAATTCTTATCGTCTGACACATGATTTGAGAGCAGTGAACAAGCGGTAACTGACTTTCGAGCAGAGGTGCCAGATCCACACACCTTGCTAGACCAAATCCCTGCAAACGCGTCACACTTCACAGTGGTAGATTTATGTGGTGCATTTTTCAGCGTACCACTAAGCAAAGAGAGTCAAGGCCTATTTGGTTTCACATACAATGGACAATCATACGAGTATGAGAGACTGCCACAAGGTTTCAAACACAGTCCTCACATCTTCAACAAAATATTGAAAGACGATTTGGTCGGGATAGATCAGGTGATACAAAGTACTGTGATTCAGTACGTGGATGACATTCTCATTTGTTCAACTGATGAGGACACATGCCATAAAGACTCAATTAAACTGCTTCAAATACTGGCAGAGAAAGGACACAAGGCCTCTCTGAAAAAGCTACAATATTGCCAGGAGAAGGTGGCATATTTGGGCCAACAAATCACGATGGGACACCGAAGCATCTCTGAAATTCATCTGGAAGCCATTCGAACGGCTCCAAAACCCAGAACAGTCCGAGAGATGATGACATTCCTTGGCATTGCAGGGTATTCCTCAGCGTGGGTTGAGGAGTATGCCAGCTTAACGGGACCGTTGAGAGCTATGATCAAGGACACTGGAAATGCTAAACTCCACTGCAACCTTTCTTGGACGCACGATGGCCTTTGGGCATTTGAAATGACAAAAAAGAGATTGCAGGAGGCTCCGGCCTTGGCTCTTCCCGACTACTCCAAGAATTTCGTGCTATATGTATCTACATCCATTGGGGTAAACATACATGTGCAGTCCTTTGTCAGCCAACAGGGACGGGAACAGGGCCTCAACCTATTTCCTACTACTCCACTGCTTTTTCAGAAGTAGAGTTAGGACTACCACTATGCTACAGGGCAATGGTGGGGTTTCTCTAATGTACAGTAAAGCATCATCAGTGACCATGGGGTACCGGTGACAATTCTTACACATCATAGTCTCAGAAATCTTTTGAACTATGGAAAGAACAATTTGACTATGTCTAGGCTCAGAGACTATCATAGGCTTTTAGAGCAGGAGGATGTCACTCGTAAGGTGTGTCACGACAAATCCAGCGGAAAATTTGCCAACTCCAGAGGACGGGGAGCCACACGATTGTGTTCATGAAGCAGAGAAATACTCCAGACTGAGGTCGGATTTGAAAGCCCTCCCGTTGAGTGAGGTGGACCTGGAGTATTGGACGGACGGCTCCTGTTATCGTATTGGCGACAAGTTGAGTGCTGGATACGCCGTGGTAGTAGCCCAAGGAACCGGATTCACTGTTGAAAAAGCTGAAGTGATACCACAGCCGGCATCGGCGCAGCTTGCAGAGCTCAGGGGCCTGACTGAAGCGTGTTTGCTGGCCGAAGGAAAGCGAGTGACAATATACACCGATTCTGCGTATGCGCATAATGTGTGTCATCTGTTTGGATCCGTATGGAAGAACCGAGGATTCAAGAAAACGGATGGGTCTCCAATACAACATCACGCCCAGATCATGAAACTGCTGCACGCTATGATGAAGCCCAAAGAAATAGCGATAGCCAAATGTGCAGCACACAAAAAGGATGCTTCAAAGATTTCAAAAGGGAACAGAGCGGCAGACGAAGCAGCCAAAGCAGTCACAGGAGCAAACAAAGTGGGCAAAATCCTGCTCGTCACTCATGAAGTGACCTTGGAAGACAAAATAACACTCAAAGATGTAATTTTGATACAGGAAGCCGCCCCGGAAACGGACAAACAGCTGTGGGTAGAGCGGGTGCCACCCGAGATTCTACCGAACTTTGGAGAAATCATGAGGGACTGATAATCGCACCACCGGACTTGTTGGGCCTAATGATTCATGAGGCGCATGGTCTGGCTCACGTGGCAAGGGGGGAAGTCAAGAGAAAAATCACAAAGGAGTATGGTTTCTGGGCACCTTATTTGCTTCAACAGATTGATTATGTGATAGGCAGGTGCACAATTTGTCTAAAAAACAATGTTCGGAGCGGAGTGACGGTCCCACCAGGTTACATTCCAACCCCAAGAGGTCCAATGCGAGAACTGGTGGTGGACTACGTGGACATGATAAAACCAATTGACGGTAAAAGATACATGCTGGTCGTTGTGGACAGATTTTCCCGATGGCCGGAAGCATGCCCGACAAAACGTAAAGATGCTCAGTCAGTTGCCAAGTTCTTGTGTAAAGAGGTCATATGCAGATGGGGGCTCCCAGACCGAATATCCTCAGACAATGGGAAAGAGTTTGTGGACAAAACGGTGAAATTGATCTTGCAAAAACTAGGAATTAAACAGCGCCTTGGTGCAGTCTACCATCCGCAAAGTCAAGGGATGTGCGAAAGAATGAATGGTGTTCTAAAAAATCGTATTGTCAAAATATGTCAGCACACGGGTTTGAATTGGGTGGCAGCACTGCCATTGGCGTTAATGGTATGTCGCTCGAGTGAACTCCGCGATTTACACATGACACCGCATGAGTTGGTTACAGGAAGGCTGATGCCAACGCCTTGTCTACGGACAAGTGGGAAAGGACCAAGCTTGGCCCTTTTAGAAGATGAAATGCAAAAGTATGTTACATATATGGTTAATCTACATAAAAGAATATCCACATATGTTTCCGCCAGGCAGGCAAGACAGGAGGGACAAGCAGAGCTCGAAGAGCAAACCAGGAACACAGTGCAGACTGGAGACAAGGTGTTCGTAAAGGTATTCAGAAGGAAGTGGTATACTGAACGCCGTGAAGGACCATTCGAGGTGATTCGCAGTACGGGAACCGCGGTCCAGGTCAAGGGTCACCAACGTGGTACCACTTATCACATTGTGTCAAAGCACCTGGAGAGGAGGCGACACAGTCACAGATTCAAGAGGTGGAAGGCTCGAGAGCCTGACAACGATGCGGAGAACATGCGCCAGACAGGAGGATGCATGAAAATCCACAGAGTCAGAATTCAGAAGGAGGCCGTCCAGGAAGAAGATAATGTTGATGTTCCTGTACACACTTCTGATGATGCCGGAGACGTTTGCACAGGAGACGGGCAGGGAAATGGGTATCGCGATATTGTCCTCCAACATGTCCCAGATACAGCAAGACCTAGTTCGGTTTGCTGTGATGTTCCTGAGGCCTCACAGAGGAGTGAGTCCACGACAGGACAACTCAGAGAGGTGGGGAGACAGAGGAGCCCGAGACCCGTTAGGAAAAGGGTTAAACCAAACCGTTACGAGGACCAGGGTTGAAGTGACCTTGGGAAAGTCAGTTCAGCTTCCGTGCAAGTGCCCCGGAGTAGACAGAAGAAACGGGAAACGTAGAGTTGAGTGGGAAGATAGCCGTGGCAGGGTTATAGACCTAGAAGGGAAACTACCAGCAGGGAAGTTTACAGTACTCACTGACAGAAGGAGACGGGAGATTAAAAGAGATTGCAGTCTGCATATACGACAACCTCAACCGGAAGATCAGGGAGATTACAAGTGTTCTTTTTACGACTCACCCGTTGGGAGTGAGCGGCCCGGTTTAGGACTTAGAGTTCACATAGTATCACTAGTGATACTAGGGGGGAATGCATCAATCCCCCAGACAAAAGCTGTAAAAAATAGAAGAAAAATCCATCCTGTCAACACTGAAAGCCATATATATTAAAGGAACGATATGTTTTATAATTTTACATTTACTCATAAAAGTGTTAATCTGTGTTGATGTCTGATTTGTGTCTGTTGTGTATGCAAGGATACTGGTCGTCTCTTCTGTCATTCTAGAACTACAGGGGAGACAACAGGGGAGGATGGAGTGCTGAAGGACTCCCTGGGTGGAATGGAGTCGATTATATCAAACATGAACAATACCAGTGGCCTACAAGACTCTGGACAAAGACTGGTGGAACAACCACCAGAGTCAAGACGTCCTCAAGAACCGAGTCCAGCTGCTGAAGAGCTAAAGTGTTACATACTCTTGTGTATTCTTGTAGATTTGTCATTATCAAAATTACGAATGTATTTTCTTGTTTAGGTGTTAATTGTGGGGGAAACGATATTTTCTGTTCTTTGGTAAATATAATGGAATCTCAAGTGTTTATTCGGCGTGACATTTAGGGACAGCAGGGGAACAGGCAGGAGGAGGTCTGGGGAAAGGTCCAATGGGATGACCAGCGGACCCCTGGACATCATTATTTTGTTATTATTTACTGAGGAATTCCTGATGTATTTGCTAAAAAACCATTTCCCTACACAATTTGCTAAAACCTTTCTGATTTCAGTGGTATGGAGTTTAATTTAGGGTCGCCTAGGCAGAGGGACCGTGAAATAATTTTCCTGTCTAAATTGCTAAATGATATTTTAAGAAAAGATAACTGCCTGACAGGTTTTTCAATTTCACATGTAATACTTCATTTTACACCACTTTTACACTTCATACAGTCACAGTAATGTTGGAACTTTACTGAAGGACGGGGTGGTATTTTTGTCATGATAATACACCTGTATGTTTGCATTGATTGTTTGTTTATTGGCGAGAGTCTATCAACTCTCGAGGGGGGAATATGTCGTATTTTCATATTACTCTTAAAAGATACAGCTAGTTTATAGATCTGAGGCCTACAAGGCCTCAAGCATATTTGGAGGGAAAAGCTCTTTTGTCATCAAGCTGGCGCGACAGTTCACAGCAGGGAACGCGCCATAGATCCATATTTGGTGGCCAACGTGCGGAGAGGAAGGGGGGCTATGGGGATTCTTTGGGGAGCCTATAGAATCGAACATGAGACCTCCCCTCTGTCTCTTGTCTATATAAACTGTAAACACACATATCTCCGTTGAATTCCTTATACACGGACCCGTGGATTCCCAGCCGTTCGAACGAAGCGTCTGTTTTTACTTTGTACTCTAAAGAATAAACTTCGTGTTCTTTGAGTGCGGGGTCCCTCGATTCTTCTTTTCCAAACAAGTCCTCATTCAAACTGCGCCGGCGGAACCCCAAAGAAGAAAGATACAACATTCTCACTGTCGTTAAACGTCAGGTTCACTCAATTCTCCGTCCCTGCTGCCACAAACACACGACAGCACCAGATGTTGATTCATCCGCCCCTGAAAATAGTCCCCAACAGAAGCTCTATCTACCCCCCCGGGCAGCCCCCGCCCCCTGTAACTTTCTCTATAGCGCCAGATTACAACAGAAGTCAATCTAAGGTTCCCTTTCCCAAAGAACGGGTCTTTGTTCTTTTATTAAACAAACTAAATGGCCGTATGTTATTGATATAGATTTTTTTTCTTGCAGGAAACTAGTTAAAGAATTCTTAAACTGCATTTAATTGTCGAACGTCATTAAATGTGAACATTTACCGTAACTCTCGTTTCCTGAGTGTGACGCAGCAGCTCTCCTCTTCAGGGTGGCTCCGCCTCTTACCTGCAGCTCTGTGGGTGTAAACCTCACCTTCACCTCCCTGAGACTCACACACAGTCGTCTGCCAGTGGCGGCAGGTGAAATATTTTTTGGGTAGGGCCATCCAATCAATTTCTGCAAACATCCCAGTATGATTCAAAACAAGTATCAAACATGCTTTTCTACTTTGTAGTTGAATATTTAACATTTATTCCAACACTGCTGACATCTACTTTAGAGTAGAGACTGTGTCTGTCCCACGGCCACTTCAATTAAATAAATCAAAAGTAAGCAGAAGAGGAGTCGTACACAATAACCTTATACAAGTTAACACAATTATTTCAGCAGTGCAACAAAATAGGTCTATTAAATGTGGTCTCCTAAATATTCGATCTCTGTCATCTAAAGCTGTGTTACTGAATGATTTAATATCAGATAATCACATTGATTTATGTTGTCTAACTGAAACCTGGCTGAGCCATGAAGAATATGTCTGCCTGAATGAATCGACTCCTCCAAGTCATATTAATACTCACATTCCTCGAGGCACCGGTCGAGGAGGTGGAGTAGCAGCCATCTTTGAATCGAGCCTATTAATTAATCCTCAACCAAAATTACACTACACCTCATTTGAAAGCCTTGTTCTTAGTCTTTCACATCCAACCTGGAAAACACTACAGCCAATTCGATTTGTGATTCTGTACCGCCACCAGGTCCATATTCAGAGTTTATATCTGAATTCTCAGAATTTATATCAAGTTTGGTTCTTAAAACCGATAAAGTTATTATTGTTGGAGATTTTAATATCCATGTGGATGTTGATAATGATTGCCTTAGTGCTGCATTCATCTCCTTGTTGGACTCGATTGGCTTCTGTCAGAGAGTACAGAAACCCACTCACAGCTTTGGCCACACGCTTGATCTTGTTCTTACTTATGGCGTTGACATTGAGCATTTGAACGTCTTCCCACAGAATCCTCTTCTGTCAGACCACAACCTCATAACTTTTGAATTTATACTACCGGAGTGTACTCCGTTAGTCAAAAGTTTCTACACTAGATGTCTAACTGATAGTGCTGTAGCTAAATTTAAAGAAGCGATTCCTTCTGTATTTGATTCGATACCACGTCTCAATATAACAGAGGACTCCTGGTCTAACTTTAGTCCGTCCCAGATTGATCATCTTGTTGACAGTGCCATAGGCTCTCTGAGAATGACACTGGACTCGATAGCCCCTCTGAAGAAGAAGACAGTGAGGAAGAGGAGGTTTGCTCCCTCAGACCCGCAAACTGAAGCAAACGTCACGAAAGCTTGAACGCATATGGCGTTCAACTAATCTCGAAGAATCCCGCTTAGTTTGGCGAGATAGTCTTAAAACATATAAGAAGGCCCTCCGTAATGCCAGAGCAGCCTATTACTCATCAATAATAGAAAAAAATAAAAACAACCCCAGGTTTCTCTTCAGCACTGTAGCCAGGCTGACAGAGTCACAGGATCTGTGGAGCCGAGCATTCCTATAAACCTCAGTGGTAATGACTTTATGAACTTCTTTAATGAAAAGATTTTAACTATTAGGGACAAGATTAATAATCTCTTGCCCATAACCAGTGCCAATCTGTCCTCAAGTGGAATGGCCTTGGAAACCGCTGTATGCCCTGGTGTATATTTGGAGGGATTTTCTCCTATCAACCGTGACCAATTATTTTCAACGGTTTCTACTTCGAACACGTCTACCTGTCTCTTGGACCCCATCCCGACGAGGCTGCTTAAAGACGCTTTGCCTTTAATTGGCGGCTCTCTATTAGATATTATCAATGTGTCTCTGCTAACAGGCCACGTACCACACTCCTTCAAGGTGGCTGTTATTAAACCTCTCCTGAAGAAGCCCACTCTGGATCCAGAGGTATTGGCTAACTACAGACCGATCTCTAACCTCCCTTCCTCTCCAAGATCCTTGAGAAAGTGGTCGCAAATCAGTTGTGCGACTTTCTACATCATAATAGTTTATTTGAGAAATTTCAATCAGGATTTAGAAAACACCACAGCACCGAGACGGCACTGGTGAAAATTACAAATGACCTCTTAATGGCAGCAGATAAAGGACTCCTCTCTGTCCTGGTCTTGTTAGACCTTAGTGCTGCATTCGACACCATTGACCATGACATCCTGTTACAGAGACTGGAGCAGTCGATTGGCATTTCAGGCACGGCACTAATTTGGTTTAAATCCTATTTATCAGATCGATCTCAGTTTGTATTTGTAAACGATGACGCCTCGATAACCACCAACGTTAATCACGGAGTTCCACAAGGTTCTGTGCTTGGACCAATTTTATTTACCTTATACATGCTTCCTTTGGGCAATATTATCAGGAAACACTCCATAAACTTTCATTGTTATGCAGATGACACTCAACTATATTTATCGATAAAACCAGAGGAGAGCAACCAACTCTGTAAAATTCAAGCATGTCTTAAAGACATAAAACATGGATGACCTGCAACTTCTTGATGTTAAACTCAGACAAAACCGAAGTAATTTTAATCGGCCCTGAGCACCTCAGAGATCAATTATCTGGTGATGTGGATTCTGTAGACGGCATTGCCCTGGCATCCAACACCACTGTAAAGAATCTTGGCGTTATCTTTGATCGGGACTTGTCCTTTAACTCCCACGTAAAGCAAATCTCAAGGACTGCATTCTTTCATCTACGTAATATTTCAAAAATCAGGCACATCTTGTCTCAAAAACATGCAGAAAATTGGTTCACGCGTTCGTTACTTCGAGACTGGATTACTGCAACTCCTTATTAGCAGGCTGCTCTAATAAATCTCTTGGGTCCCTCCAGTTGATCCAGAATGCTGCAGCTCGTGTTCTCACTAAAACTAAGAAAAGAGATCACATCACTCCTGCACTAGCTGCTCTGCACTGGCTCCCAGTAAAATCAAGAATCACTTTTAAAATTCTTCTCTTAACCTACAAAGCCTTGATTGGTGATGCTCCATCATATCTTAAGGAGCTTGTCGCACCATATTGCCCACTAGAGAGCTACGCTCACTAAATGCGGACTACTTGTAGTTCCTAGAGTCTTAAAAAGTAGAATGGGAGCCAGAGCCTTTAGTTATCAAGCTCCTCTTTATGGAACCAGCTTCCAATTTCAGTCCGGGAGGCAGACACAGTCACCTCGTTTAAGAGTAGACTTAAGACCTTCCTCTTTGACAGAGCTTATAGTTAGGGCTGAATCAGGTTTGCCCTGGTCCAGCCCCTTGATATGCTGCTATAGGCTTATAGCTGCCGGGGGACGTTTTAGGATGCACTGAGCACCTATCTCCTCTTTTCTCTCCTTAAGGATGAATTTTCATCTCTCAATCACACGTTACTAACTCTGCTTTCTCCCGGAAGTCCTTTTGACTTTACGTCTCATGGGGTCATCGGACCCTATGAGACGGCATAGATCCTATCTGCCTGATGGATCGTCTGGGTCGTGGAATTCCTGCTCATGACTACGCCACTGTCCTGTTGAGACTCCGCCCTCCTCCTCCCCACCGCCATCTGCCTGATGGATCGTGGAGGTCTCCATCGTGGAATATGCCTACTATGAACTATTCATACACTCTGTCATATTCATTGAATGTATTTTAACTCTAAATCTGTCCTTCTGTACACATTACATCTATTGCATCTGTCCATCCTAGGAGAGGGATCCTCCTCTGTTGCTCTCCTCCAGGTTTCTTCCCTTTTTTTCCCCTGAAGGGTTATTTGGGAGTTTTTCCTGGTCCGATGTGAGGTTTTGGGGCAGGGATGTCTATGTGTACAGATTGTAAAGCACTCCGAGACAAATTTGTAATTTGTGAAATTGGGCTATACAAATAAACTGAATTGAATTGAATTGAATCATGAGGACTTCTTATTCACTCTTATCTGCAGCTCTTATGAAAGACCGGCAGGAGGAAATGCAGAAAGAGCTTTATGAGAACTTCACATAATACACAAGTTCAAAGTACACCGACATAAAACGTAATCGTTAATAAATATATGTTGAAATGCCTGAACCTTCAGGTACATCAGTGGTCACCAACCTTTTTGAGCCCAAGATCCCTGACCTCGGCCTTCGTGACAGGCAAGATCTACCTATTGAGGCGTTGAAAGAAAACGACTGTCCAGACTGGACTTGCAGCTTGAGGCCTTTTTATTTGGCCTAATTATAATTGAATGAAATCAAAACCCTTTGGTCTTTCTGCATTTCCCCTGCGCCCCATCTGTAGTACCACTTTTCCCCACTAGAGGGGCACGCCCCACCTGTAGGACCACTGTGGACTACATTCCCCTCTTTCGGGGCGCACATCTGACCACGCCGCTGTGTTAGAGAACCCGTTTTCAGGCGTTCATTAAAATCAGGCGGAGATCTTTTCTGACGTCGATCTTCCAGTCAGGAAGAAAACGTTTCAGAAGACACTTTATAACGTTTTCGAGAATGAGGAACAATGTGTTTCTGATTTTATTTTCATTTTATTTTTGAGAGCGACAGCGAACGTCTCCGAGATCGACCGGTCGATCGCGATCGACGGGTTGGCGACCACTGAGGTACATGCTTGGAGTTTTCTCTGCTGTTGCCCTTCAAAACAAAAGCTCAACATTGAGGATGAACTGAGAGTATATTGAGTATATCACTTTATTTGCATTGTTCTCACAAAGTGATTGCACATTTGGTTTACTTGAATGTAATTGCAATTTTATTTATTCTATTATTTGAAAAGGTACAGATGGAGTAATCACAAAACGTTTTTTTCACTAAAAAGTCAGCAGAGACCATTTTGTTGGGCGGTGGGGCATGAACATCTTTCTTCAAGGTCGGGCGCCACAGAAACAGTTTGAGAGCCACTGCTTTAAAGGAATAGTTAAAAACATTAGAAAGAAAACAAAGTGTGTCTTCTAAGTGGACTTATGTGTCTCAACTGTCTTTGTTTTTAATGTCGTAAAACGTTGGTAGTTTGGACTCTGACTGTGTGTGTGTGTGTGTCGCAGGGCGGAGAAAGCAGAAGGCAACCAAAGAGACGGCGGGCATGGCGAAGGTGAGCTCACACCTGTTGGATCACTTCCTGATATCACCTGTCAATCAACTCGGAGCAGATTAGTGAGCTGTGTGGTTTCTCTACAAAGTCTTCATCACATCATGTCAACATCTACACTGTATGCTATGTAACTGATGATTATATTTGTAGGAGAAGCAGTCAGCATCATTTTTAGGCTTTTATTCTGAAGGCAGCAGTCGGTGATCAGCCGGTTGCTTTTATCTGGCTCCTTATTGGATAATGGGGATTGAAGGAGCGTTTCTCCCAGCATGCAGCTGGACTTCAACTGGCTCACAGATCAGAGCTCCTCTCGGGACGATGACCTCCTGTGAGGTCTGACCTCAGGGACCCGGAAGGACCCGAGCGAGGAGCTCGAGTTCCCGTGGCTGACCGTTGTTTGTCCTGCAGCTCCCGGACCTGAAGGACGCCGAGGCCGTGCAGAAGTTCTTCCTGGAGGAGATCCAGCTGGGGGAGGAGCTGCTGGCTCAGGGTAACGCCTCCTCGCACCGACACCGGCTGCACCTTCAGTTTGATTGCCGCCCGCGTGCATTCTCATTGGTCCTCAGCGAGTTAAAGTCTCTCCCCTGGGGGAGGGGCTTCCTGGGGGGGCGTCTGACCGACCGCGAGGATCTTGGATCATTTGAATTTCTCAGCCGGGAAGCAGACGCGTGGAAGCGTGACAAACGACAGAAAGTTTGGAGGATTAGTTTCAGCGGAGTGTACATACACTGACCTGTGACTGGACTAAGGATGGGAGGCGATAGTGATGGAGAGGGTGGGAGTGAGGATATGGATTATAACAGCTGGACTGAAGTGGGGAATAAGAAACGAGCCAGGAGTCGTAGCAGTAGATCTGGTAGTCGTGGGGACGGGAGAGAGAAAAGCAGGAGGATGAGGGAGAGGATTGCAGAGAAGGAGGGGTTCAAAATAATTGTGAGATTCAAGGACGGAAATGACATTCGGAAAATAAGCCCGGTGGCGCCGACTCGCGGGTTGAAGGAGAAAGTTGGCGAGATTGTGATGGCGAAGGTGCTGGCTGATGGCGGATTGTTGATCCAGTGAAGGACGAGGGGCAGAGAGGGAAAGCAATGAAGCTGAAACAAGTGTGCAATATAGTGGTTGAGAGCGTGAAGAAGTGACATGATGGGCCCTTTGTTAGAGGCGTGATATACGGGATCCCAGTGGAAGAGAACGTGGAGGAACTGAGAGCAAGTATTAAAGGGGCTCAAGTTCTAGGGATTAAACGTCTGCAGGCAAGACGAGGTGCAGAAAGGGTGGACAGTTTGTCAGTGCTGCTAGATTTTGAAGAAAGGGTGTTGCCTGACTCAGTTACGGTGGGGTATCTAAGGTATAGAGTAAGAGCACATGTCCCACCACCTTTGAGGTGTTTCAAATGCCAAAAGTATGGCCATATTGCGGCAGCGTGTAAAGGGAAGCAAAGATGTGGAGAATGTGGAGGGGAACATGACTACGGGAAATGTGAGGCTGGGACAGATCAAATGTGCACATGGTGGAGGTGCACACAGTGTGGCCTCTGGTGGTGTGAAGTGAGAAAGAAGGCAGTGGGAGTGCAGCAGCTGGAAGTGAAAATGAATATATCGTATGCAGAAGCAGCAAAGAGGGCTCAGAGGGAAAGAGGGGGGGAGAGAGGGGGGAGAGAGGGGGGGAAAGAGGGGGAGAGAGGGGGGGGAGAGAGGGGGAAAGAGGGGGGGAGATGTAGTCAGGAAGGAACTCAACAGCCAAGTGAGCAACTATCGGCTAAGAGTCAAAGGGGAGATGAGAATATAATGGCAGTAAATAAGGAGAACTTTGTGTTTTTCATGGCAGAAGTGGTGAACTGCACATTCCAGGCAAAAGGGAGATCTGAGAAAATTGAAATAATAGTAAAAAGTGCAGCAAGATACTTAAATATTCACGGAATAACTGGGATGGCGGTACAGGAAGAGTTTAGGAAACAGGGGCAGTTAACCAAAGAATCATGCTCACAGGATTAATCATCATGTTCATTACCTTCGCATTGAAAATGCGGAAGGTTATGTTTTGATCGCCGTGTATTTATTTATTTATTTATTTATAATAATAATAATAATAACTTTATTTATATAGCACCTTTAAAAACAATGTTTACAAAGTGCTCCACAAAGAGTCAAAGCCAAACAATTGGAACAGCAAGAAACCAAAATTACATTTACAAGTATATTTAAAATTAAAAATTAAATGGATCACTCAAAAGCTGCTCTATAAAAATGGGTTTTAAGAAGTGATTTAAAAGAAGTTACTGATTCTGCGAGCCTTATCCCCTCCGGTAGGTCGTTCCAAAGTCGAGGGGCTCTAACAGCAAAAGCACGGTCACCCTTGGATTTAAGCCTCGACTCCGGAACGGCCAGAAGGGCCCCACCGGAGGATCTAAGGCTGCGTGCTGGCTCATAAGGGGTTAACATCTCAATGATGTAGCTTGGAGCCAGACCTAGACGTGCTTTAAAAGTGATCAGCAAAATCTTAAAATCAATTCTAAAACGAACAGGGAGCCAGTGGAGAGAGGCCAGGACTGGGGTAATGTGATGTCGTCTGTTAAAACCAGTAAGAAGCCTAGCTGCTGCATTCTGGACTAGTTGGAGGCGGGAGATACATTTTTGATTAATGCCGGAAAGGAGGGAGTTGCAGTAGTCTAGTCTTGAGAAAACGAGTGCATGAATGATTTTTTCCAGGTCTGACTGTGACAGTATCGGTTTAATTTTTGTAATGATTCGCAACTGAAAAAAGCAGGACTGAACAATTTTTTAAATCTGTGATTCAAAATTCAATTGCGAATCAAACATGACACCCAGATTTCTTGCAACAGGTGTTAAATAGGCAGCAAGGGGACCAAGTTCACTATCGACGATACCGGTGTTATTGTTTGGGGAATTGAAGACTATCACTTCTGATTTTGAGTTATTGAGTTGGAGAAAGTTTTGTGCCATCCAGCAGTTAACGTCAAAAGACAATTTAAAACAGCAGCTCGGCTCTCTGGGTCACCTGGTCTCAGCGGAAGGTATATCTGTGTGTCGTCTGCATAGCAATGAAAAGATACATTGTGTCGCTGGAGGATTTGACCAAGTGGAAGCATATAGATAGAAAATAAAAGTGGACCTAAAATTGACCCTTGTGGTACACCACAGGTAATATTAGTAGTGGAAGACGAGTGATTACCTATGGTGATCGAGTAAGATCTATTTAAAAGGTACGCGGAAAACCAGCCAAGTGCAGTGTCTTTGATGCCAACCCAGTTTTTGAGGCGATCGATTAAAATGGCGTGATCAACAGTATCGAAAGCTGCACTAAGGTCTAAAAGAATTAAAACTGCTCTCCCCCCCCTGTCTGCTGCTAAAAGAAGGTCATTCGTTACCTTGAGGAGGGCAGTTTCTGTACTGTGAAGTGCTCTAAAACCGGACTGAAATTTCTCAAATAAGTTATTCTGATTTATAAAAGTTAAAAGTTGCGTTGAAACCACTTTTTCTAAAAATTTTGATAAAAAAGGAAGTTTTGAAATTGGCCTAAAATTGGAAAGAACAGATTGATCAAGCTTCGGTTTCTTTAAAAGCGGTTGTACGATAGCATGTTTAAAAGTTGATGGGAAAGTACCACTTGCTAGGGAGCTATTTATAATTAATAAAATACTTGGCCCTATAGTGTTAAAAACCTCCTTGAGGAATTTTGTCGGAATAAAATCAAGGCTGCATGTGGCTGATTTCATTTGTGATATAAGTTGAGATAAAAAGGTCATTGATACTGGTTGAAAATGACTAAAATAGTTTTGAATGTCCCTACTGGCATGTAAAATACGGGTTGGGGGGGTAATTTGATGTCTTATTTCCTTTACCTTATTATTAAAATAATAAAACTTCTCACACATCTCTTGTGAGGCATCAATAAAATGAAAGGAGGGGGGGTTCATGACTGTGTCTATGACCTTAAATAAAACTCTGGGGTTTGAATGGTTCTCTTGAATTAAATTGGAGAAGAAGGAGGATCTTGCTTCTTTAACTGCCTTTTGGTAGTTGTTCAATGCATCTTTCCAAATTTGATAAAATACGTGCAGAGCAGTTTTTTTCCATTTTCTTTCCTTTCTCCTACAGTCTCTCTTAAGTTCTTTGGTGGCTTCATTTATCCAGGGCTGTGTTGTTCCGTTTAACTTTTTGATCTTGTAGGGGGCAACAGAGTCGAGAATAGTTTGACAGATGTCATTAAAAAGAGAGACTTGCTCTTCTGTATCTAATTTGTTTTGATTAAAAGCAGGTAAAAAAGCAGCAGTAAAACCCTCTGAAAATTTGCTCGCAGAAATGGAGTTAAAAACCCGACATCGGTTAGGTGTACTCTGATTTATGGGAAGTTGGGATAAGACCATACTGAATAAAATTGCTTTGTGATCAGACACACAGATATCCTTAATTTGAAAATTTTCGGGGCTGAGACCATTGTGCAGGACGAGGTCTAGAATGTGACCCTTTGAATGTGTTGGTTGGTGTATAGCCTGAGTGATGTTAAAAGATTCCAAAGTATCCATAAAATCTTTGACAAGAGTCTGAGACGGGCAGCAGACATGTATGTTAAAATCCCCTAAAATAAGAACTTTGTCATACTGCGACATAAAATAGGCTAAAAGTTCAGCAAACTCGTGGATAAAAACACTGTTCGGCTTTGGGGGTCTATAGATTATTATAATTATGACTGGGTCTTTGGAGTTGACCATAAAACCAAGATGTTCAAAAGATGTATATTTAACATGTAAAATAGGAGAGCATTTGAAACTTTTTCAGAATAATAGCAACCCCCTCCCTGCCTGACAGTCGGGGTTGATGAAGGTGTAAAATCCGGGGGTTGCCTCTATAAGAGAACTACAATCTCCCTCAGATAACCATGTCTCTGTAATTACAAAAAAGTCCAGTTTGTTAAAAGTAATAAAATCGTGGCATAAAAAAGACTTATTATTTAGGGATCTGATATTCAAAAGACCAAAATTTGCCCGAAAGCTGTTAATTGGAGGTCGTGAGGGATGTTGCAGAGGAAGCCTAATCAAATTATTATGGTTAGCAGCAGCGGGATGTGATCTTGAGCGTGCTTTAGTGGGTCTGCGGTAGGAAATAATAGTGCTAATAAAAGAAAGTGGAAGAGTCCGGTTTTGGGTAGTGGAGTCAGCAGGAAGAGTAGAGGGTGGTAGGGTGGCAACATAAGTAACATTTCCTACTGTGCTGCCATGTCATTTCCTCAGTGCAGAGGCCATGTTCTCAGACAGCATCTGGGATCCTCCTCTGTTCGGGTGGAGGCCATCCGCGCTGGGAGGATGGGCCTCGCCCAGAACAGGTGGAAGTTGTTGATGAAGGGGATCCCAGTGGCAGAACAGTAGTCCTTCAGCCAGGTATGGAGTGAAAACAGTCGGGACCACCTCTCGATTCCCCTGTTGTGGGTAGGGATGGGGCCTGAGATGATGATCTTGCTGCCAGTATCCAGCAGTGAAATGAGGAGTGCCTGAAAGTCTCGCTTTAAAACCTCCGATTGTCCAGCTCTGATGTCATTAGTTCCGATGTGGAAGATTATGGTACTAATGTTTGGATATTTTGTGAGGATGGTGGGGAGTCTACGCTGAATATCAAGAATGCGGGCACCAGGGAAGCAGAGTGTCTTCGAGGGCCGGATGAAGGGTGAAGGAATGTTGCAACCATGGAGCTGCCAATGATCAGGATTGATGTGGTAGAATCCAGAGCGGTTGAAGGGGCCGCCTGTGTCAGACAGCCTAGAATGAAGGGAATGAGATTGGTTAGAGTGTGTGGGGTGGGGTCTTGGGGGGCCAGGTTGTCTGGAAGCACTGGGACCAGGAGCAGGGTGATGTGAGATGTCATCTGAGGCCAGTGCTTTAAACCGGTTTGAAAGCTGGAGAGGAGGGTAATGTGATGGATGTTGTCCTTGTGAGCTTCTTTTTCCTAGGTGCCAAGGTACAGTCTTCCATGGTGGGGGGCGCGGGGTCGAATTGGTGGGACCAGCTGAGGGAGGTAAACAAGGCAGATGTGATGGCAGGAGAATCCTGGAGAGTAGCGTGCGAGGTGTTGCTGGCAGCAGGAGGGTCATGAGGAGCGGTGTGTGTCGTGATGATGGCAGGAGGGTCCAGAAGTGGCAAGGTAGCAGCAAACAGAGCAGACTGAAGAAGCCCGAGTCCAGGAGAACCAACTAAAACAGTGCTGTCAAAATTGTCCTGCGTTTTGGCTTGCTCCTTTAAAATGATATTTCGCTGGGTAAGCAGCTTGATTTGTTCTTTCAGTTCAATAAGGAGGTCTTGTAAGTTATTGATTTTTATACATTTGGAGCATATGAAAACACTTGTATTAAAATCTTCTTCAGGGATGATGACGAACATGTCGCAGAGATCACACTTCATCACCTTCAGATTATCGTTCTCAGGGCCAGCCGCAATCATGTTGAAAAATTCAAAATAAAATTAATAAAAGTAAAAAATTAAATTTAAATTCATTAAAAAAGTGATTTAAAATGTCTAAATAGATTCAACCGTTTGGGTAAAAGGGTACAAATCAAGCGGGTAACGTTGAACTGGGATGAATTCAGTTCACAGTCAGACGCAGACACTGTCAGCTGCAATATCGCTACTTCCGGGTTAGCGACGCTGCTAACGGAACCAAAACACAACGTTTAAAACTGTGTATACGTATCACAAAAAGTCCAACTGGGACACGTCTTCCTAACGGAACGCTGGTCAACGACCGTTTTCCCCCGTGGCAAATATATGCGTGTTATTCACAGAACTCAAAAAGTATTGAACCGAATCGCATGAAATTTGGTGGGATGATTGGTTATTATCCGGGGACCATGTTATTCGATTTTGGGATCAATCGGGTCAAAGGTCAAGGTCATGGAAAGGTCAAAATCTTCTTTTTACCATAGCACGGTCAATTTTTGTCCAATTGGCATGCAACTAATGCCAAAATGTTCATAATTCAATGCCCAATCTTGTGATATGCGAAGGTATGCGCTCTACCGAGTGCCCATTCTAGTTCTACAATGGAATGCTCGGAGTTTGTTGGCAAATGGACAAGAATTCAAAAAATATGTTGGGGATATTCCTAGTAAGATGTCATATGCATACAGGAAACATGGTTCAAACCAAATGTGGACTTCAGACTAGCTGGATATGCGTGTGTTGGGTGTGATAGGGAGGGTGGTCAGGGAGGAGGATGTGCCACATTTATTAGTGAAGACGTCACATTTAGAGGTGAAGATAGGGACCGAGCTCCAAGATGTAACTGTGGAGATCTGGGCAAGGGAAGGAGAGGTCATAGTTGTACATTTTTATAATCCCTGTAAAAAATTAGAGGTGAATAGATTGGCACAAATTGAAAGGATAGGTGGCAACAAGGTGGTGGTATGTGGAGATTTTAATGCACATATACATTATGGGGTGGAGCAAGAACAGATCTCAATGGGGAGGTGATGGAAGAGTTACTAGAGGAACACAATTTGGTTTGTTTAAACGATGGCAGAGGGACTAGATGTGCACACAGGGAACATGTCGGCGCTAGACTTCACCATTGTATCGAGGAGTTTAGCAGGGATATGCGAGTGGGAGGGAGAAGAGGAAACATCAGTGGGCAGTGATCATTTTCCAATAAAGTGTCAAATAGCATTACAAAGGAGTCAGGAACAGGGAGAGGTGAGAGGGAAGTGGGTGTTTAATAGGGAAAAATGGGAACTTTTCAAATATATATGCGAGCAAGAAATGGATAAAATAGACTTTGTAAATAACCCCTTCAAAGGTTTATTGTTTTGTGTTGATTGCCTTATTTTGTATCTGCTTCATTGGTTTTGATGTATGCCTTTTTATATTGTATTGTTTTAATGATTTTGTATATGTTTTAATCTACTTCCGGTTTGAACTCAATTTGACCTTTATTTTGAAATGTTAAAAGGAAGCGCACCTTTATTTTATGTTAATATACAAACTTGACGTTACGGCTAAATGTTACCGACGGATGCATTTTATTTAAAGTTTGATAGTTGTAATGGACCCGTATGAGGCTAACGCTCTTACGGTGGTGACAAGGAGGTTTTAATTCAAGAGTTTTGGTTCATGATTATACAACGGAAGAAAGGAAATAAAGAAGTTCACCAGCAGTAAAGTCTCACGCCGATTGATATACGGGGATCCGTTACAGACTTAAATGAAGATGTCGATGAGGTTGATATAAAAATGACATTTAAAATACTGGAAGCAGCGAAGCAAACAATTTCTAAAAGTAAAGGAAGGATGAAAAGAAAGGCAGTCCCCTGGTGGACTGAGGAGTGTGGGAGAGCAGTGAGAGAAAGGAACAAAGCTCTGAAGGTATTAAGAAGATCGCATCATTTCCAAACTTTAATAGAATACAAACAGCACAAGCAAAGGTTCGTAGAATCATTCGTAAAGAAGCAAAAGGAAAGCTGGCAGAATTATTCTAGCAGAATTGGAAGACCAACACCTCTGGGAGAGATTTGGCGGACCATTAGAAGCATGAGAGGAATGAGGAAAGTGTGGCAGTATCCAGTGTTGAAGAGGGGAGGAAACGGCAGATGGGGAGAGGCAGAGGATTGCAAAAGCACCAACAGAAACTATTAGCGCTGACAACCTGACGGTAGAAGGTAAGAGGACGGGAAAGGACGCCATCAGCTCACCCCGATGTTCTTGGAAAGAGAGATGATACTAATAGTCCTAGTGATGCCCCATTTACCTGAGAGCAGGGTAACCTGCTGGGGGTGCGCGAGAGGAAAAATGTAATGGTGGTCTAATGGTGTAATAATTAATATTAAACATAATTTTTTTTAAATTAAGTAGGATTTTTTAATTATAAAAATTCCCTTTGTAAGATTTAATTTAAAATTAAAAGCATAATTTAATAAATAGATGCACTTCCGGTCCGACCGCCAGACTGTCTTTTTCGTACAAACTAACTAGCCTAGCTTGTGCACCTAACGTAATTTCATTCATTCAGCAACATCCATGAAAATATGTTAAACTGGCTGAAATCGGGGAAGCTGTCAGGTGGGACATCTGAAGCTATCAGTAATAAAAGAGGAGAGGTACAGAGAGAGAGAGGAACCGGAGGCGAGAGAAACGGAGAGGTGCGTTGGGGAGAGACCGGGAGAAGACATCGACCGGGAGTCGGAGAGGGGGGTTTTGGAATTTCAACAAAAGGAAAGGGGGAACAGGCCCGGTTTGAAATGTTTAAAAAAAAAAATTTTTTTTTTAAAATTTTTTTTTAAAAAGGGGGGGGAAAATTTTAAAAGGGGGAAGGGGAAAAACTTGGATAAATTAAAAAAAAAAAAAAGGGCCTAAGGGTTTAAAAGAGATTTTAAAAAGGGAAAAAAAACCCTTTTTTAATTTTTTCGGAGGGGGAAATTTTTCAGAAGGGAGACCCCGGGGGGGGGAAAAAGGGGAATAAAAACTTGGGGGAGGAAAGGGGAAAATTTAAGGGGGGGAAAAAGGAACCCAGAATGCGGGGTTTAAAAAAGGGGGAAAGGGGGGGAAAAACCCCGTGTTTTCGGGGGAGTTCAAATGAGAGGGGGAAAACCCCTTTCCGGGGCCCCTGAAAAAGGGGTCGGGGGGAAAAATTTAAAAAAAAAAAGTAAAAATTTTAATTTTGTAAAAAAAATTAAAAAAAATTTTGTACTCCCCCCTTTTTTTTTGGGCCCAAAAGACCCCGTTGAACCTTTTTTTTTTCCCAATCCTAAGTTTTTTTTGGGGGGGTTTTTTAAAAGTTTTCAAAAAAAGGGAAAAAGAAAACCCCAGGGGGAAAAAATTTTTTGGGGGGGGGTTTGGGTCAAAAAAGGGGAAAGGGGGAAAGGGATTTTTAAAAACAACCCCCCAAAAGGGCAAAAAAAAACAAAGCCCTTTTGGGGATTGTTTTTTTTGTTTTGTTCCCCTTGGGGGAATCCCAAACCCGGTTAAGGGGGGCCCCGGAAAAAACCCCGGGCCAAATTGGAGGGAAAAAAATTTTAAAGCTTTTTTTCCCAAAATTTTTTTTTAAAAAATCCTTTTTTTAAAAAAATTTTGTTTTAAAGGGTTAAATTTTTTAAAAAAAAACCCCTTTTTTTTTTCCCCTTTGGGAAAAAATTTTTTAAAACCCTTCCCTCCAAATTTTTTTTTGGGTTTTTTTCTTTTTTAAAAGGGGTTAAATCCCTTCCCCAAGTTGGTTTAAAAATTTTTTTTTATTTAAAAAATTTTTTTTTAAAAAAAAGTTTAAAAATTTTTTTCCCGTTTTCCCTTTTTCCCCCCTTTTTTTTTAAAAGGTTTTTTTTTAAAATTTAATTTAAACCCTCAGACACCTTTGCCCTGGGTTTTTTATAAAAAAATTGCATTTTTAACAGGGGTCCACCCCGGGGGGCCTGTGGGAAAAAAAAAAAATTTAAAAAAAATTAAAAAAAAGGGCCCAGACCCCTTTTTTGGGAATTTTAAAATTTTTTTAAAA
>NW_026613262.1:0-15278 GCF_029220125.1 Pseudoliparis swirei | reverse complement strand
TCAACACCTTCATGTCTGAGATGGTTTCTCAGTTCAGACAGTCGACTCAGCAGAAAGCCAGCAGCAGCAGCTCAGAGCAACAAGAGTCCAGACCAGGAGAAGTTCCCTGTGACGTCTGCACTGGAACCAAACTGAAGGCCCTGAAGTCCTGCCTGGTGTGTCTGGCCTCCTACTGTGAGACTCACCTGGAGCCTCACCTGACAGCTTCACGCCTGAAGAGACATCAGCCTGATGGACCCCAGGAGAACCTGAAGACAGGATGTGTCTGAAGACGATAAACCCTCCTGAGCTGTTCTCCAGGACCGACCAGACGTGTGTCTGCATGCCTGCACTGTGTTGGACTGATGCACAATGTTGTTCCTCTGAAACAAGAATGTGGAAGGAAAGAAGGTGAGCTGCAGAAGACAGAGGCTGAAACTCAGGAGATGATCCAGAAGAGACGCCTGAAGACCAGGGAGGTCCAAATAATAACGAAGTTTGAAGAGGAAGATGCAGACTGAGAGAAAGCAGAAGGTGTCTAGGTCTTCACTGGTCTGAAGGAGTCTGTGGAGAGGAAACTGAAGGAGTTTAACAATACGATAGAAGAGAAGCAGAGAAGCACCAAGAAACAGGCTGAAGACGCCACTGAGAGATGGAACAGGAGATCTCTGGATCTGATGAAGAGAGCACTGAGGTGGGGAGAAGCTCTCCTCTCTGAAGACCACTTCACCTCCAGAGTGTCCAGTCCTCAACATCCACCATCCACCACCCACCAAGGAATGGTCTTGGTCAGTGTCTTCCAGCACCGCTACATGAGGGACTGTGAGAGAGCTGTCTCAGGCTGAGGACGCTCAGGAACATGATGAAGACGCTGGTTGAAGTGAAGATGAAGACGCTGGTTCCTGAAGTTGTGATGAAGAAGCTGGTTCCTGAAACTGAGATGAAGAGGGTCCAGAAGTTTGCAGTGGACTTGACTCTTGATCCTGAAACAGCTCATCATGACCTCAACTTGTCTGGTGACAGGAAACAAGTGAATGATACTGATGTGAATAAGATTCTCTTAAACAACCCAGAGAGATTTTCTTCTTGTACTTGTGTCTTAGCAAAGCAAAGTTTCTCTTCAGGCAGATTTTACTTTGAGGTTCAAGTTAAAGGAAAAACTGAATGGGATGTGAGAGCATCAGAGAGTTGAGCAAAAGGAAAGGACCACCCTACTGAGTCTCAGAAGGTTACTGACTATGGTTGAGAACAGAAAGAAGTACGAAGCTCTTGATGATCCTTCAGTTCTTCTCTCCCTGAGTGTCTCAGCCTGTATGGGGTGTCAGGACTAAGAGGAGTGGTCTGGTCTCCTTCTATGACGGTAGCTGCAGCTCCATCTACCCTTTACTGGCTGCTCCTTCAAGAAGAAACTCCTCCATACTTCTGTCCTGGTTTTTATCTTATATAACCTGCTCCTCTGATCATCTCTCCCGTTGAGTAAACTAATCACTCTTTTTGGTTATTGTAATGATTTTCATTGAAGAGAATAAATGTACATATCTTGTCTTTAATATCATGCAGTTAACTTTGACATCTTACTGTTTACTGTGGTGATGATTTGTTACCGCCATTATTAAATGTATCCTGCTATAAACACACACCCTTAAACCTGCATCATGACACATATGTAGAATTTAAATTAAATTTTGTTGAATCTAAGATATTTATTTCACGCCCAGAAGAAAGATCCAGAAAAGTAAAGCCTGGTTGACAGAAGTTGTTTCATGACAACAAATTGTATTCTGTGACTTCATAATTAAAAGATGCTACAAGCAAAACAAGACTTTTTGAAATACAATTTTACAGTTCTTTTCAAGTCCATCTGAAACCATGGAGTCAATTCACAAATGAAATGGAAACTATTTGTAATGGTTTAATAAATGTTACCTAAAACATTTATGTTTCAGCTTCACAAATGAAGTTGTGCTACTTTCTTGTTAATAATGTTAATAATGTCACTGCTTTTAGTCATAATGCTGAGGTTTCACAACAAAGACAGAGCAAAAGCTGTTCAGGACTGACTGGACGAGGAGTTGAGTCCAGATGGGTTCAATGTCCCAAGTCTTAGACAGAAATAAAAGACATTGAAACAAGTTTTCACCCAAGCTATTTTACGAAACGATGACACATAATTAGCAAGAAGTAGAAAGAGAGGCGTAATTTAATAAAAGAAATAATCTCACAAGACAACTTCTGAATTGTCTCACATTGTTTTATTTTCTCACAGAGCCTTCAAAATGACCAAACAAAACATTTGCACTTTTAGAAAGTGTTTTGCGTCGAGCAACAGAAGACCGATAACAAACTAATTGAAACAATAAATACTTTGGAGCGGAGAGAAGATTCCGTTTCTGGAACGTTCCACGACTGATAAAGGAACGACGGGTAACCCTGGTACACGATGCTGCCGGGACGGGAGGGGGCTGTTATGATCCAGATACTCTTCATACCCCAAAACGGGTCATTTAAGTTAAAGACAAACACCACGACTGTCATGGATAAACCAGGAATAAAAAAAAATTCCACTTCCAAGTGATGGCGTCGGCCGGCTTGATGGAGGCAGGCGTTCAGTCGTCACGGATCCACGTGAAAGAGGAGGAGGAGGAGGGCTCGTCTCCTCCTGGTCCTCATGTCTCGCTCAGACTCTGCTCACGATCCGCTGGGACACAACACACACAGCGGTTAGTCTCTTCTCGGTGGCCCGTCGTTATGTTCTTCTGCTCCCTTGTTCCAGCGTGGACCGAAGGACTGCGGAGGTCCGAGACGCTGCCCGCCTACCTGATGCTGGGCAGCTGAGCAGCATCTGGAAACACAGGCAGTCTGCTGCAGCACCTGCAGCAGCTGCTGCCTGAATGCACGATGGCGTTGGTCAGGTGGTGTTCTCTAGTCTTGGGCGCAGCTGATATTTTATGTGTGGACTAGGAAACTTTTCCGAGACTACTCTGATCCAAAATGCCACCTCGACCCTACTTTCCATATCCGACGTATTTGGTCGTTATTTACGTTTATTTTTAAGCCACTTATCAGATGCATCAGGATAGTCTTATTGTCAAGACTTTATAATACATTGTCAGCAATACCTACGAATCTGTCTGCTCTGTCTGACCAGTTAATTTATTTAGACAGTTGGGACTCACTCTCTAGCGACAAGGGAGCCTGCTCACTCGGCGGTCACTAGAGCTTTGAATCTGCCAGTATCGAAGCGACTCATCCTTTGGACATGGTCCTACGCCGACAACTTTCCACCGCTTCCTGTCAATGCGACAGACAAAATAATGTTTCACTGGCAATTTTGAAACAGTCACCTTCGGCATTTATGGTTCGCTACGCTGGGTACTACTGAATTCTCAGTCATCCTAGCCCGATACCTGGACGTCGACGCCTAAATCCTTCGGTACTAGCCTGGACTTAGCCTAAATGGACCCCCTGTTATATCGGTACTGCATGTACATGGTATCGCGTCCTCAGACTGAAGCATCTGAATGCAGGCTAGCCACTTTGGAAGCCCTCTAAGTCTGATTTTACAAATGATGGGGCTACATAGACGGGGCTAAGGAGTTGCTTAGACTAAATTAGCATGTTGGTGTTTGATCAGTGGCTCCGCACGCTATATCGTACGGAGGCTAAGAAGCCTGGGACTTTGCGCATTCTGTCCCTGGACTGTAGGATTTACAAATTGTCTGAATCGCCTATACTTGACAAAGTGACCTCGGACAAATCATAGTGTCAGCCCATCAGATACGCAACGTAACCGTGTATGGCACCACTTCACGGCCCGTCCAGCAACTAATGCCCTTTAAAGGTGGAATAGGATTTGCCTCCAAATTGAGCGGGCTCCTTTATTGTACCGAGCCATCTGCTAACTTGGCTTCTTAGCATACTATTTAGTTCCGTGCCGCGCAAAAATCAGATATCTGGTGGCATGTCTTTTAGGTCTACGACGGAGCAGTTGTGCACAGTGGAAGCTGGGAGAAATATATAACAGTAGTCGCACTGAGTTCCCGACGGCGACGCGACGTATTTTTACACTGCTAGCACGAAGACGCCATTGTAAGCTTGCGTCGCTAGTCACACACCATAGTGAGTTTTTTGTTGGCGTTACTGCCCATCTTGATTTGATGGGTGCGATTAATGGCAGGGGCAAAGTTCAGTCAGCCTGTATTACTGCCCGTTGTCAGTCCATCAGCAGTGGTAGGCAAAACCTATGAGCTTATTCATGCTAGCAATTATCATGATGCCTATTCGGCCTATTCCTCGTATTAGGGGCTGGGCTGGGGTCATAATTGAACGGGTCAACAAACTTTAAATCGGATGGTAATAAATGCACTCAAAACGTTAATGCAACCACTAAGTACATTTAATGCAGATCTAAAACTAAGGCGGATAGGCCTAATGCTAAATATGATCTGGAGTAACGCTTAGCATCATAGGAGCCAAAAGTCTTTATTTCAAAACCGGACTTGTGGGAATAGCCAATCGTGTCTGACAGATCTAGGAACGATGGGCCCAGCCTGCCCTGCTCAGCAGGTGTATTGTACAATGCAGTCCCTAAACCATTGCAACAGCCGACATGATATAATCCACAGATTTACTGAATAACAGTCACTCTTTCCGCACCCTTGCGTCTTTATACCAATTGAATTTCCAGCGATGTGGTGGATCCTAAGGTGTTAAGCCAGTATGGCCCCATGTCATGCTCATGCTGTAATTCCCTCCATGTTTCATGAACCGAACTGAGTACAATCGAGTCCTTTGAATAACGAGTTACGTAGTAATGCCATACATGCGCCTTTCCCGCTACCAACGTTAACCCATTTAACAATAATGTCCGTGGTGGCCACGTACAACCACAATGTTAGTTATGGCCCGTCACCGATGCATGACTGAAGATCTTCAGGAGGGGTCACACATCCAACGTGCCCGGGCATTTCATGACTGTCTTGAAAGCAACGTTTAACTGTGGCATCTAATGTCATATGAAAGATGCGTAATCTGGACCTAGGCACATCATGCCGACGATACTCATACAAACGGGGAATTGCTATATCCATCTCAGTCTGGGGGTATGGACCTGGAATAAATGGATCAGGTTTTGAGATGTGAGAAAAGTCCGCTCCAGCTGAAAAAATGACCTTCAAGTAGTAACTAGCGTATACACTCATGGCGATGTGTAAAATGTCCCTTTTACATGCGCCCGAGGTCGGCCAGTCACTTTAAAGAGTCTGGAGAGTACATTTCTATTAGAGCCAGGGTCCCCTGGAAAAAGAACTTGCGTTGCGTATAACGTGAGAAGTGCAAAAAAAATTCAGACACACTGTAAGAACCTCTGAGTGGCAGAATTGTCGAAATTCCCAGGTTCTTGGGAAGTGCCACTGCTTTTAGTCGATGGATTATCAGGCTTCTTGTGGGAAGTAGTAACACTTCCGGTCAGGTTTGCAGTAAATTGCAGTCCTTTGACAGACAAATAACAGCGGCCTTCCTGCTGAGAGAGTTCCATCATATGATCGTGCGTAGGTGCGGCGGGTCCTAAACAGTTAGGGCGTTGCCAGATGGTGTCATACGAGAACCTCCCAATTAAGGGTAAATCACCTGGCACGTGGTGGCCTTAGTGAGCCCGGTTTGCCCACCTATCCCGGCGGGAAGATATTACTCTAAGCGTAGCTACCAAGTATAAGTGTCAATGCTCTCCCTCGCCCCGAGTGGGGATCTTTTACAAATGTGTTGTATGCAAGGCCACATATTTTCCAACTATGAGCTATTAGGTACGCGATAATTCGGTGAGCCCAAATAAGACGAAATAGCCCTCATAACTCGTCATGTTGCTTTTACAGAGAAGAGCGATCAGTACAATTAGTTTCAATGGACTGCCCCATTCTAAAGAAATGAAAACTTGCATTAATGGTTGAGGTGCTTCTCTAAACGGGGATGGACTGTGCGGGATGTTCTTCGTTCCAAGAAGAAGAAAAACCCCGCTTTATACGGTGGGACAGGTCCAAAAGCCATAAGTCGAGGGAAAAAGCTGATGACCGCCCACCTACTCTGCTTTATCGTTCCCGAGATGAGCCGAAATGCGTGCTTTGACGGGCAAATTGACGCTTTTCTCTCAAATACTCTTTACAACGATGTAAGCATTTATCCTTAAGGGCTCCCGAAGCTCGGATTTGCAACAAAGTGGTATGCCCACCTTACTCATCGTTTAATGATGCCAGATGTTGAGCCCTGGGCTCACCCAATCGACTTTCAACGCAAATACGAAATGCCTGTATAAGTCTGCCTAGAACTGTCAAATGCAACTAGCCAGTCCTCCCTGTTTTGTAAGAACCATCGTATTTTCATCCAAAGCGTTTACGCTACATTGATTTGTCTAGCTGGTAGTTCACCCACTGTTTAACGTTGAACACTGATGTCGGTTTTGAGCACCATGAACGCTTGGACAATAGGTTTCTCCCAAAATACAAGGGTGACTGCTGCGCTTTGAGTCCAATAAGCTTTTTACACTTTCGCGTGCATAAAATGCCGACCCAATAAAACCTTTGTTGGGCAGGAAGTGCACCATACTACCTGCCAGTCAATGACTTTAAACGTATAGCACCTTGTGCCAACACTTAAAGACGAAACTGCAGAACGAGATCTGTAACACAATAGTGTAGCACATTTAACCTCGAAATAACTAATCTTATTGACTAAGATAGAAGTAAAAGTAACTGTATTGCTAAAATCAGTCTCGAACACTTTGTATGCGTAATACCGAGGGTGTCTGTATAGCTGGTTGACCATCCTAATGACCAGGTGCTCAAATTGTCGCACAGGAACGGGAGGGCTTAGTGACATTGACTAAAAATCCAAGTAATCAACGAACAGTAGGCCATGTATTTTTACCTGTAAAGGTCCAAGCTCGAATATAGGCTATTTGTCACTACCCTAGATTGCACCACTTCTGTCCTCCACCAAAGGTGGTTTTTTTAGACGGTTGAGGGGTGCCAGGATGAGAGGAGCTTTTCAGCTCAGGAAGTCTATTAGCAGTGTTCCCCTGGCCTATCCCAGGGCCATGAGCGCAGTTTAGGAATACCGGGGGCCTCGGCTTGTGATTGGTTTTGGGGTAACGCACACGGGTCCCGGGAGCCGGAAAAGTTGAGCGGTTGCGGCGGATTTTCAGCTGGGTCCATAATTCTTTCTTTTCCCTATTGGAGTGTGATTACTGTAACAAGGGTTCTTCCCCTTTAGCATAGGTCACTGTACCCTGCCAACTACGAAGTCAAAAGTCCCGTGCAGGTATTAATGACTTTGAAGCTACCCTGACCGTTGTAAATCGTTGTATATGGTCATAAAGTGACCCATGTGTACAGAGGTGCTGGAACTCGCTAAGGTCGAGCTTTTTGCATCTAAAGCTCGCCTGATGGTGGTTTTACGCTAGTTTTGTCTGTCTCACGTAATGAACAGCCATTCTGTCTAGACTGCCAAACATAAAGAGCGCGGGCTAACAAGGTCCGTATCAAGAGGATGCACGACGAAAGGTGGTACCCAGGTTGCAGAACTGCTTTATTGTTCGTTTTGTCTTGTGGAGACCTCAAACTTCTCTTTAATGATCACATAGACACCAGGCCAGGGAGGCCTTCGGTAACCATAACGGAGCATGAGGCATTGTCTCGATGTATGAGGCAGAGTACTGCAAAAACGTTCGGGCCATATTTTCAGGATAAAAGTAACGTTAAGACCCGGTACCCCTGAGTGATTAGGCTTTTTCACATGTCCGCACAAGGTATAGCATTCCAGGGGCTATCTGATGAGGAGCCTGAAGCCTGAGGGTATTGGCTCACGTGAGTTCATCTAGTTTTTCGAACCGAGTTCTAATCGAGACGTGACCCGGCTCCGCACTGCAGAAAAGTCAAGAGCCTTGGTTAGCGATATCTCTACAAATTCGTGTTCATCGGCTTTGAACAACGTCTAAGGTTGAAGATAAACGACTCCATGTTCTCCGCTATTCCCTCCCAGCGAACAGCCTCCTGAAAATAACTAACGTCATTAAATGTCCTGGGGCTGAGTAGATGCATTGTTTAGTTCAGCCTTGGCCCGATCCTCAGTCTGGTGACTCTGTTTCTTCTGCTCTTTTTTTAGCTGGCCTCCTTTGCCAACTTCCTCTGAAAGCATACAGATGTCTTCCTTTTTCCCCTACATCACAACTATGCTGCCATTCCTTCATCATGTTTTTTTTGATAATTGTTTTAACTTCTGCTTTGCTGTGTAAATGTCCGTCTTGTGCTGCCTTTCTAACGCTTGTTTGCTGTGTATCTGCTCTTTCGTTTCCTTGCCCCCCTGTGTTGGTACCCAAAAATCCCCGACAATACCCATATTCTTTAGACGGAACAGTGTTTCATATGTTTCATTCATTAAATCCTGCCTGCTTTTGTGGATTGTAATGAGGATGTTGTTGAACTAGAGTCTGAACAGCGATGACCTTTGAGAACCTCCCCCCCCACTGCAGTGCTGTTAAGATAACGTCCCCCTGTAGACACAGACAGATGCTCTGATTCTCTTCTTAACTTCATATCTTGGCTCCCAAAAGTTCCCCCTGTCGGGGTCTTTTGATCCGCTGTAAATGCTGGAATAAATGATAAGTATGCCCCAGTCTATCCTCCACCATTCCTCCCAGTTATTTTTCTTTTGCTTGGTCTTTGTCTAAAAATGATCAACTGACACTGAGGAAAGAGCCATGGTTGTAATTGATAGGGGTTTTGCGGGGGTGAAGGGATCTGATCCAATGACATATCTTTGGCTAACTTCTCACTGCTCCAGGGAAACACTCCTTTTTGGGCCCCGCTCTTTCCCAACATGGCGGGTACTTTTTGTTGGATGATTTCTCCAGAATGCCCTTGCAGGTCGGCCCAGTAATTTATAGTTACTTGCGTTAATGCAGCGCATCTCACCCATCTCCACCTGCAGAGCAGCCACCTGGTCTTAAAGCACCACAACAGTCTCAGAGCTGGGGATCAACACTTCCAGCTTCTTGGGACGTTTTGCGGGATCCAAATCGACACAGCCGTAGTCGGACCGACCTCATCAGGCGATATTTAATCGCCCCCCTGCTCCCCCATTCTGACCCTGTTAGACACCTCATTACATTTAGAATCGTTTTTTTCTTGACTATCCTCTGAATCTTCATTCCATGTTAATTTATCATCGAGCCACACCCAAGGAACCAAAAACCCCACTTGTTCAATTATTTGTCCGTACATCTCGATCTGAGCATCAACTCCTCTTTTCCTAGTAAACATGATTGTTTTAGTTTTCCCCACAGAAAATGTGAATCCCCATGAATAAGACCATCTTTCTACCACTTTCACAGCCTCTTGTACTTTACCTTTAATGTGATTTATGTTCTTCCCCCTCTTCCACAGTGCTCCATCATCGGCAAATAGAGATCGGCCAATACCACCCTGGACTTGAAGGAAAACATCATTGATCATGATGGAGAACAGTATGGGACTAATGACACCACCCTGAGGTGTCCCATTCTCTACCAGGTATCGTCTAGATCAGCGGTTCCCAAACTTTTTAGGCCACGCACCCCCTTCTACATCCCGACCGGGTTCACGCACCCCCAATCCCCCACACCTTAAAAAAACCCGCAACAGAGCCTATTTATAGCCGCATAAAATCGGACCAATGCGAACTGTTTGCTGCGTGGCGTTTGTTACAAGATTTAGCCCGCTGTATAAATTTCAGTTACACAAGGCGTCACTTTTAAAGAGCAATAAGGATGGCGAGGACACACGCACAGGCTCAGAGGCAGATTGCATTTCACATTTATTTACTTAAACACAGTAAGCCACGTAAAGAACAAAGAGTGGCACATGCATAGGCTCAGAAACAGATATAAATAAAAAGGAGGATTTTGAGGATTTTCACATGCAGCGGGGTGGCTCAGCCTGCAGCAAGAAAATAGAGAGGAGGGAGGGGGAGAAAGTGAGAAACGTGAGTATTCCCAGTAACCTGTAGCAATAATAACAATAACATTTGGCCACATACATCTTTTAATGCGACGGATGGGCCTGCATCTTTGCACAAAGCTCTCCATTTTTGGGCGCAATTGAAGACAGTTTAAGCCTCAGATCTTTCTCAACAGCATCCAGTCTTTGCCGATATTTGGTCTTCACTGGTGTCAGAGCAGAGAAACCACCTCACTAAAAAATTTTTGGGAAATTGCCAATCCAAGTGAACCAGACCCAGATAATTGTCATCATATTTCCTCTTTTTCCCAGTCTGATGCTCACTCTCGTTTCCTCTTTTTCCCCCTTGACTCCGCGATGGGCCTCTGTGCTCCCGGTTTGTCTGTGATATCCCTTCCTCCTTCTCCGTCTCCTCCGTCTCCTCTTTCTCCGACTCCCGGTCGATGTCTTCTCCCGGTCTCTCCCCAACGCACCTCTCCGTTTCTCTCGCCTCCGGTTCCTCTCTCTGTCCCTCTCCTCTTTTATTACTGATAGCTTCAGATGTCCCACCTGACAGCTTCCCCGATTTCAGCCAGTTTAACATATTTTCATGGATGTTGCTGAATGAATGAAATTACGTTAGGTGCACAAGCTAGGCTAGCTAGTTTGTACGAAAAAGACAGTCTGGCGGCCGGACCGGAAGTGCATCTATTTATTAAATTGTACGTTTTTAATTTTAAATGTAAATCTTACAAAGGGAATTTTTATAATTAAAAAATCCTACTTAATTTTTTTAAAATTATGTTTAATATTAATTATTACACCATTAGACCACCATTACATTTTTCCTCTCGCGCACCCCCAGCAGGTTACCCTGCTCTCAGGTAAATGGGGCATCACTAGGACTATTAGTATCGTCTCTCTTTCCAAGAACATCGGGGTGAGCTGATGGCGTCCTTTCCCGTCCTCTCTTACCTTCTACCGTCAGGTTGTCAGCGCTGTGGATTTCTGTTGGTGCTTTTGCAATCCTCTCTGCCCTCTCCCCATCTGCCGTTTCCTCCCCTCTTCAACACTGGATACTGCCACACTTTCCTCATTCCTCTCATGCTTCTAATCATCCCCCAAATCTCTCCCACAGGTGTTGCTCTTCCAATTCTGCTACAATAATTCTGCCAGCTTTCCCTTTTTGCTTTACGAATGATTCTACGAACCTTTGCTTGTGCTGTTTGTATTCTATTAAAGTTTGGAAATGATGCGATCTTCTTAATACCTTCAGAGCTTTGTTCCTTTCTTTCACTGCTCTCCCACACTCCTCAGTCCACCAGGGGACTGCCTTTCTTTTCATCCTTCCTTTACTTTTAGAAATTGTTTGCTTCGCTGCTTCCAGTATTTTAAATGTCATTTTTATATCAACCTCGTCGACATCTTCATTTAAGTCTGTAACGGATCCCCGTATATCAATCGGCGTGAGACTTTACTGCTGGTGAACTTCTTTATTTCCTTTCTTCCGTTGTATAATCGTGAACCAAAACTCTTGAATTAAAACCTCCTTGTCACCACCGTAAGAGCGTTAGCCTCATACGGGTCCATTACAACTATCAAACTTTAAATAAAATGCGCATCCGTCGGTAACATTTAGCCGTAACGTCAAGTTTGTATATTAACATAAAATAAAGGTGCGCTTCCTTTTAACATTTCAAAATAAAGGTCAAATTGAGTTCAAACCGGAAGTAGATTAAAACATATACAAAATCATTAAAACAATACAATATAAAAAGGCATACATCAAAACCAATGAAGCAGATACAAAATAAGGCAATCAACACAAAACAATAAACCTTTGAAGGGGTTATTTACAAAGTCTATTTTATCCATTTCTTGCTCGCATATATATTTGAAAAGTTCCCATTTTGCCCTATTAAACACCCACTTCCCTCTCACCTCTCCCTGTTCCTGACTCCTTTGTAATGCTATTTGACACTTTATTGGAAAATGATCACTGCCCACTGATGTTTCCTCTTCTCCCTCCCACTCGCATATCCCTGCTAAACTCCTCGATACAATGGTGAAGTCTAGCGCCAGCATGTTCCCTGTTTGCACATCTAGTCCCTCTGCCATCGTTTAAACAAACCAAATTGTGTTCCTCTAGTAATTCTTCCATTACCTCCCCATTGAGATCTGTTCTTGCTCCACCCCATAATGTACTATGTGCATTAAAATCTCCACATCCCACCACCTTGTTGCCACCTATCCTTTCAATTTGTGCCAATCTATTCACCTCTAATTTTTTACAGGGATTATAAAAATGTACAACGATGACCTCTCCTTCCCTTGCCCAGATCTCCACAGTTACATCTTGGAGCTCGGTCCCTATCTTCACCTCTAAATGTGACGTCTTCACTAATAAATGTGGCACATCCTCCTCCCTGACCACCCTCCCTATCACACCCAACACACCCTATCCAGCTAGTCTGAAGTCCACATTTGGTTTGAACCATGTTTCCTGTATGCATATGACATCTTACTAGGAATATCCCCAACATATTTTTTGAATTATTGTCCATTTGCCAACAAACTCCGAGCATTCCATTGTAGAACTAGAATGGGCACTCGTAAGCATACCTTCGCATATCACAAGATTGGGCATTGAATTATGAACATTTTGGCATTAGTTGCATGCCAATTGGACAAAAATTGACCGTGCTATGGTAAAAATAAGATTTAGACCTTTCCATGACCTTGACCTTTGACCCGATTGATCCCAAAATCGAATAACATGGTCCCCGGATAATAACCTCATCCCACCAAATTCCATGCGATTCAAGAAGATTTTAACATTTTCATGACCTTGACCTTGACCTTTGACCCGATCAATCCCAAAGTCTAATCAAATGGTCCCCGGATAATAACCAATCATCCCACCAAATTTCATGCGATTCGGTTCAATACTTTTTGAGTTCTGTGAATAAGCATATATTTGCCACGGAACGGTCGTTGACCAGCGTTCCGTTTGGAAGACGTGTCCCAGTTGGACTTTTGTGATACGTATACACAGTTTAAAACGTTGTGTTTTGGTTCCGTTAGCGCGTCCTAAAGTAGCATATTGCAGCTGACAGTGTCTGCGTCTGACTGTGAACTGAATTCATCCCAGTTCAAATTGCTTAAATAACCAGCATATTCTGTGAATATCTATGGCCATTGTATATTTTATTACATTGTTTATATATATATATTGTATATATATATTGTATGTATATACATTTATATATATAGTCTCAAAATTATATTTTATTACATTGTTTTAATATATATATTGCCATGATGTATATTCTATTACATTGTTTTTATATATATTTTAAACCTTTTTTTTTGTGGGTATTGATAGTTTATTCTCATTCTTATTCTTTTATTCACTGCTGTCTGTTTTGCAAAATTTCCGCCATATACTTGTAAAATTGACAATAAAATTGAAACTTTAAACTTTCTGAAATCCTTTTCCCAACGGGTTTTATTTGACATTTAAATCCTTTTGATTTAAATAAATTTTTTCTTATAAAGAATTTTAACATAAACTCCTGGCCCTGAGAAATAATTGAATAAAGTGACTCTCACAAGTTTCATCTCCCTAAGAGTTTAATATGATTTTCTGCCCATGAAAATCATCACAAACCTCTTTTCCCGGCCAAATGCTTCCCCCGACATATCCTTTGGCCCAAACGCCCCGACAATTTAAGCACTGTTTTTTAATCTCACTCCTCATTCTGCTCTGTTTGACCTCCCTTTTGAATCCTGCCATCATGCAGCTCCCATGTCTTCCAGCAACATTCCCTTCCGGATTCTCCGCCATCACTCTGCCTTGTTTACCTCCCTGCTGGCCCACAATTCACCGGACCATTCCTTCACCAAAAAAGTCCAAACAATCCATAATTTCCCTCCTTCTCCAAACTTTCAAACCGGTTTAAAGCAGGCCTTTTAGGCACTCCTCATTTTCCCCCTGCTTGGGAAAATGGCCCCAAGACCCCCCACCCCTCCAAACCCATCCCCAACAGGGTCGAAGATGGCCCTACGTTTTCTACCCATAACCTGGTAGGACTCATGGGTTTTGCACATTGTTTCCCCCTTTATCCCCCTTTCCCCCTGTTCCCGGGCCCCATTCCTTTAACGCGAGGCCCCACCCACAAAATCCCCAAACTTTAGAACCCTTCTCACTGGAAAATGACATCGAGCGACAAGGAGGAAAGAAATTTAGGCACCCTACCCATCTACTCTTTTCCCCGGCCCCTACCCAAAAGGGGTCTTCCACTTTTTTTATTAAAACTATTTCTCCACTGGACCCACACAACTCCCCGCTCAGCCATCCCGGGGTGGCTACCCAAAAAGGGTTAGTGCTTCTGGAAAAATCCCTCACGAAAATAATCAGCCGGGAAATTTTTCTTTTGTTCCAACCCAAATTAATCTTTTTATCCAAAAGATTTTATTTCTTTTACAAAATATTTTTTAACCGAGACCCCCTGGACCCCAAGATTGTGTTCTCCTTAATTTTTTAAAGGGCCCCCATTCACACCTTCCAAAAACGCTTTCGGCAAATTTGCTTTTAATATCAGATCCAAATAAAGTCTTTTTTACATTTTATACTTTTAACAAAAATTTGGTTTTTGTAATCACAAGACCCCGGTTTTTAAATTTAATTTCTATAGACAACCCCGGAAAATTTTTTATCCCGATTGGGGAATTTTTCCCATTTTATTCGAGTTTCAAAGTTCCTTTTTTTAATTTTAAAATACATTTTTTTAACTCTTGGTTTTATGGAACTTTGAATCTTTTAAATAACTATAACCCCAAACCAAGGGTTTTTACATTCTGAACTTTTGCCAATGTCCAGGACAAATTTTAAATTTTTGGGGTTTAAAAACTGTTTTGGGCTGATCCAAAGAAATTTTTTTATTGGTCTTTTAAAACACCACTTCCCAAAAAATTTAAAAAGGGGACACCCAACCCCCCCAAAAGGTTTAGGTTTTTAAAATTTTTTTCTGACAAGCAATTTTTTTAGAGGTTTTAAATTCCCTTTTTTTAACCTGCTTTTAATCAAAACAAATTGATACAGAAAAATCTCTCTTTTTGACATCTGTCAAACATTCTGACTCTTTTACAAGATCAAAAGTTAAGGCAACACAGCCCTGGAAAAAAAGGGCCCCCAAAAAACTTAAGAAAACTGTAGGAAAAGGAAAGAAAATGGAAAAAAGCTCTGCTATTTTATCAAATTTAAAGTTGAACAACCCGGCATTCAAAATCCTCCTTCTTCTCCAATTTTTCAAGAGCCATTCAAACCCCCGA
>NW_026613261.1:2479403-2494030 GCF_029220125.1 Pseudoliparis swirei | reverse complement strand
AGGGTTATACCAGGGAGCAAACCTCCCCTTCCTCACTGTCTTCTTCTTCAGAGGGGCTATCGAGTCCAGTGTCATTCTCAGAGAGCCTATGGCACTGTCAACAAGATGATCAATCTGGGACGGACTAAAGTTAGACCAGGAGTCCTCTGTTATGTTGAGACGTGGTATCGAATCGAAATAAGCAGAAGGAATCGCTTCTTTGCAAATTTAGCTTCCTGGCACTATCAAGTTAGACATCTAGTGTAGAAACTTTTTGACTAACGGAGTACCCTTCCATTAGTATAAATTCAAAAGTTATGCAGTTGTGGTCTGGACAGAAGAGGATTCTGTGGGAAGACTGCTTCAAATGCTCAATGTCAACGCCTAATAAAGTAAGAACAAGATCAAGCGTGTGTATAAAGCTGTGAGTGGGTTTCTGTACTCTCTAATGAGAAGCCATGTCGAGTCCAACAAGGAGATGAATGCAGCACTAAGGCAATCGTTATCAACATCACATGGATATTAAAATCTCCAACAATAATAACTTTATCGGTTTTAAGGTGAAACCAAACTTGATATAAATTCTGGAGAATTCAGATATAAACTCTGAATATGGACCTGAGTGGCCGGTACAGAATCACAAATAGAATTGGCTGTAGTGTTTTCCAGGTTGGATAGTGAAAGACTAAGAACAAGGCTTTCAAATGAGGTGTAGTGTAATTTTGGTTGAGGATTAATTAATAGGCTACGATTCAGAGATGGCTGCCTCACCTCCTCGAATCCGGTGCCCCTCGAGGAATGTGAGTATTAATATGAGCTTGGAGGAGTCGATTCATTCAGGCAGACATATTCTTCATGGCTCAGCCAGGTTTCAGTTAGGCAACATAAATCAATGTGATTATCTGATATTAAATCATTCAGCAACACAGCTTTCAGATGACAGAGATCGAATATCTCTTAGGAGACCACATTTAATAGACCTATTTTGTTGCACTGCTGAAATAATTGTTGTTAACACAATATAAAGGTTATTGTAGCGACTCTCTTCTGCTTACTTTTGATTTATTTAATTGAAGTTGGCCGTGGGACAGACACAAATCTCTACTCTAAAGTCAAGGGTGGGTAACTGCTCGAATGGAAGAGCAGAGAAGGGTGTTAAACTACAACTCTGCTCCCGGTTCCTGATCTGAACCCTGGGTTGTCATAGATTAAGTCCGTGATCAACATTGGTCATATTCGCATGAAATGAGGGCAGCTCCCGGTCCAACGTGGGATGAATGCCGTCTCTCCTCATCAGATCAGGTTTTCCCCAGAAAGTCTTCCAGTTGTCTACGTAGTCATGCTCTCAGTGTCTTGTTTAAAGCGCTAAACAATCAAATGTGTCCAGTGAAAGTTTGAACATCCAATCAGGGTTCTGGTTCTGACTGCAGAGAAAGAGTCGATCATTCAATTCTGATAAACATTCATGAACAAAGTTATAATAACTAGAAAATGCATTTCCTGCTGAAAATGCGTTGGAATGCTAACATCTGAAAGCTTGAAGCGGAAGTATTAAAACAAGAAATGTCTGAAAATGACTTAAAATAGCTGAAATATGAAAAGAATAGCTGAAAATCTCTGGAAAGAGCTGCAATATTATTATTTTTTTAAGCTGAACATAGCTGAAAATAGCTGCCAACCTCTGAAATAGGCTGAAAATAGTTTAAACATCTGAACATATCAAAAAGGGAAACTTCCTGCTGAAAATGTTGAAACACAAACATATTGAGTGGAAATGTATAATTGAAAAAGATAAGCAAAACTTTAACTTCTAAATATTCAAAGATATGAATCACAATCCAAGAAATGAGAGAGAGAGGGGGAAAAGTCAGACGTGAGATCAAGAGAGAGAAAGAAATGAGTGGACAGAAGGAGAAAGATAAATAAAGAAAGAGAGGGAGAAACCAGAGTGAAGGATAGACAATCTAAACACTGAGTGGATATTCTACAAAAGCATTTGTTAAACCCTGTCAAAAAAAAAAGATCAAATCACGAAAATAGTAATATCAATAGAGAGGAAAGATTGAGCCGAACGCGCCGATATGTTTGTTATTTTTGTGGGTTAAATGAGACCTGAGAAAGTCTGATGCTGGTGCTCTTCTAATATCTCTCCACATATAGACACGCGCACACACACACACACACAGAGACACACAGACACACGTTAGTCTGTGTGAGGGGGGGGGGGGTTCAAAATGTATGATCAACAAGATTGTGTGAGATCTGCCACTGATTAGCCTAACGTGAAACACCTGTGTGACTGAGAGACAGCTCAGATTCTGAGGAAAGCAGCCTGTCAGAACATTTGGATTTGAGAGAGAACTATAACTCCGATCCTAAAGACGTCTAGATTAGGAGATGCTCAAGGCTTGTGTGAACGTTTACATGTCCTTAAATATTTTTTAGGTTAAGAAATGAGAGTTTAATCGCAGTTCAGAAAATGTTCCTGCTTGCATCAAAAAGTTGAAGGTGCTCAGAATTACAATGGAGATGACTGAGAGAAAGGTGGACTTCCTCCCTCTTTAATGCTTCTCTAGAAAAACTGGAAACTGTTGGATTCCATAGTCACATGTCTACGACAAGCACAAGATTCCTACTACTTTATCAAAAATTATGCCTAAAGAGTAATAATTGTGGCCGTGGTGACGATATACAAATCTTTTTTCGCACGATTCTGAAGCAGCACTGCACTCTAACGACGACGTCACAGCTCTAAGGTCCCACACACCCATTGAAAACTCCAGGAGCAGAAAACACATAAAACTAAAATGGTTACAATTAAATAACTATACCAGATATGAAAAGAAGCTGAATTATAAAGTTATAGCTAACACCTTTGTCAACATTTTAAAGGTGGAATTGTGTGATATAAATGTAAGCTTTTAAGATTGAACAAGTTGAAGAGCGGTTGAAGATTTCCCATTGGATCCCATTCATTATTTATTCCATAAAAAAATTAATAATTTGAAAGTTTGAAAAGATAAAAAATATTTGAAAATATACAGTAATAGCTGAAGGCTATCTGAACATTAAAAAAATTAAATAGCTGAATTAGCTGAAAATATGAAGATACTGTAAGCTTTTTAAAGTTGAATATTTTCTCCATAGGAACTGATGAATTCAAAATAACATAAAAGTATGAAAATTTGAAACATCTGAAATAAGAAAGGACATTCCCCTCTAGTCCTGAAGAAGCTGAATGTTTTAATATTTGAATGGTTTAAATAGCTGAACATATGAAGGACATGACAGCATCACACAGGTAACTCGCAAGTATGGAAGAAATAGAATAATAACTAGAAATTTCCCTCTGAAAATGCGTTGGAATGCTAACATCTGAAAGCTTGAAGCTGAAAATTTGAAAGTAGCTGAAAATGTCTGAAAATAGCTGAAATATGAAATGAATAACTGAAAATGTCTGAAATATGAAATGAATAACTGAAAATGTCTGAAATATGAAATGAATAACTGAAAATGTCTGAAATATGAAATGAATAACTGAAAATGTCTGAAAATAGCTGAAATATGAAATAAATAACTGAATGTCTGAAAATAGCTGAAATATGAAGTGATTAACTGAAAATGTCTGGAAATATCTTTTTTTTAAAGCTGAACATAGCTGCCAACAGCTGAAATAAGCTGAAAATAGCTTAAACATCTGAACATATCATAAAGGGAATCTTCCTGCTGAAAATAATGAAGCACAAACATATTGGGTGCAAATGTATAACTGAAAAAGATAAGCAAAACTTTAACTTCTAAATATTTTACAAGTTTTGAATCCAGGAAAAGCTAGAAGCTAATCTGTTAAAGTGTAGAAGTCGGAAGTGTAGTAGAGCTAGTAGAAATATAGTCATAACAAGAGTAGTAGTTTCAACAGCAGAATATTTTTTATTTGGTTACAATTCGATTACCATTTTGTGAATGAACAATTTTGATGTAATTAACAGAAATCAAGAAATCATATACAAAATATAACATACAGATAACAGTAAAATATATTTAATACATTAATAGAAATCAATATATTTCAAAGAGGAAAACAATTGTAAATACAACAATTTTAATAAATAGTTATGTATATTTGCATATATATTGTGGAACGGAAAGACTGTCTTGCTGGCCAAGTTACAAAATCTTTCCTTTGCATATTTCATAAGGATGACTTGTTTATCGAACTGCATCAATCTGAAATAAATTACATTTAAATTAATTTAACATAAATTAAGTGAACTGATAATAAAATAGGAAATGAAAAAAAATTAATACCCTTTATACAAAAAGCCTACGGGTATCATATCCCCCAAATATCTCACACCAAAATTTAAACAAAGACTTAGATTTTAGACAGATGGGAACCCAACATTCACAATAGGAATTAAATAGTATCAATTGTGCCTAATAAGTCATTGTTTTTAAACTGCTAACTTAAATGTGTCCAATATATATTATATGATATATATTGGGAAACAAATGTATCACAATTGCAATAGTTTACAATAGTGTACAATACTACAATGAAGACTTAGGTTAATACTTCCAGTAGTTCAAGACTTCAAGCCTTAGTCATATATATGTCAGAAAACTGATTAATAGGAAAGAGGAAAGATGACAGGAATAAATAAATACAATCAAATAAAAGATATAAATTGTGATGAAACATAAAATAAACAAGGTAGAGATCAAACAAACAGAATAAATATATGTCCTGTTGTCTTTCTGCCCGTGGGTTCTTAGTGTATGTTGCTGTTTGTTGTTCTTGGCACAAACCAAACTGTCAACAGAGCTCAGTGTGATACTGTAAAGAGCTTTAACATGATGACCTTTGACCTGTCCTGTGGCTGTAGAACTACTGCTCCGGTTACCTGGTCAGAGTTTGATGTGGGGACAGCATCACTAAAGCATCACGAGGAGAGGCCTTAAAGAGAACAACAGGGAGAAACGTCATTCCTGTTTCTGTGAATGTAAATAGCACGCAGTAAGTCCAACAGAGTTGTTGTTGTTGTTGTGGTCAAAGAGCGATAAAGAACGAAGGGAGTAAATAATAAATGTTACCTTTACAGCTTGTTTAGGGAGGAGCTTGATGCTGGACAAAGGAGAGACGGTCACATCGACAGTGATGACTGATGCCTGATCTGCAGCAGTTTGGTTCCCTGCAGCCGAACACCTGATCACTTGCTTCAGGATCAGCTGTCGTTAGTCTCTGCTGAACAGAGTTGTTGTTGTTGTGGTCAAAGAGCAACAAAGAACGAATAGAGTAAAGAAGACATGTTACCTTTACAGCTTGTTTAGGGAGGAGCTTGAACTCTGCTTAACTGTCTGAGCACAGCAATTGGATGCGCAGATGGTGATGTTGAGGTAGGACGATGGAGCTGGTCCTGACAACAGAAAAGTTATTGTAATAAACTGAACACAAACAAAACATGTTAAAAACTTACAAAATTCACAATAATCAAATACCTCAAACTCTGCTGCAGTGCGGAACAGCATCTATGTCCAGTACCATTTCTCACAGAGAAGTTTAGGAGCTTCTGTCACATGTGTAGCTCTCAGTCTGGAGTGTCTTCACTGTAAATTGGAGCGATCACAGTGGAGGAAGACCTGAAGAAGGAAGTACATTACAATGTTATAATAACTATAAGGTTAACGTTATTACAACTGTTGCATTAATCCAAAGTGAATACAGTAATGAACACACAATGACAGTGAATCATTATAAAGCACATATGAAATAAGAAAGCAATACCTTATGCTCTGCTGTGAAGAAACCTGGACACTGGCAGGGAGAAGGAGGACTCTGTGTCCTGTGGTGGTTCCACTGTTGATGGACAGTTGAGCTGGTGCTGCAGCATCTGGTCTGTGGTGGCTTGATGTGTTGGCTGTTCAGAGCCCGACAGAAGGTGCGAAGGCAGCCAGGTGTTTTCTCATCCTCTACTTTAAAGAATGACTGGGACAAGCAGGAAGTAAAACGTGTCTGTATGTGGTCCAACAGGGACGGTCCTCTGTTGATTGACACATGAGTTGGTGCCGCGGTCTTTGGCCTGTTGCAGCATGTCTTGGTTGCTGTGAGCTGATGCTCACCGTGCTGACAAGGCTGGGAAGTGGAAACTTAACAGAGGACACATGTGAACTGTGTCCTTAAGAAAACGTAACATTACAGAGGACAAATAAAAACGGTGTCTTCTGTCCATCAGAAAGGAAACTTAACATGAAAGAGAACAAATTGAAACTGTCCTGTCCATCAGAAAGGAAACTTAACATTATAGAATACAAATTAAAACGGTGTCCTCTGTCCATCAGAAAGGAAACTGAACATTATAGAATACGAATTAAAACGGTGTCCTCTGTCCATCAGAAAGGAAACGTAACATTATAGAATACAAATTAAAACAGTGTCCTCTGTCCATCAGAAAGGAAACTTAACATTATAGAATACAAATTAAAACGGTGTCCTGTCCATCAGAAAGGAAACTTAACATTATAGAATACAAATTAAAACAGTGTCCTCTGTCCATCAGAAAGGAAACTTAACATTATAGAATACAAATTAAAACGGTGTCCTGTCCATCAGAAAGGAAACTTAACATTATAGAATACAAATTAAAACGGCGTCCTCTGTCCATCAGAAAGGAAACTTATATGAGTAACAGTCTCTAGCTAAAGTGTATAGTGTGAAATTGGGTGGGGTGTAAATGTGGGGTTTCAGCTGGTCAGTACACCAGATAGTATGTGTTGCATCTCGAACACATACTATCTGATCTATGCCTGTAGTAATAGTCAGCAGCTGTGTACAATACTGTACACAGCTGCTGACAGTGTTGGCTTGTGCCAAATAAATGCAGTATTTGTAGTGACGACACATGTCGCTTTCTTTTTTATAATATTTAATTACATTTTTATTTACTAAATGTGTCTTTATTTTTTTATTTCTCAAATGTAATATGCCCTGCTATTTTATATATACTTTTCTTTTCTTTTTAAATTTATTAATTTTATTTATTTATTTATTTTATTGTATATTTGTATTTGTAAACATGTTTGCTGCTGCTTAATTTAATTTATAAATGAATAAAGTACAACTTAATCGAATCTAAAATGTGTTGGAAATGTTGTTCAGAAATATGACCCATAATATTATCCAATAATGTTACCAATTACCAATATACCTACCCAATAAAGTGCACCGATATCATGTTACCTAGTATCTTTCCTGTAAAACTCACCTGGTACATTTATGGACTGCTCGAGGACATGACACAGAAGACAGGGTTGTGATAACTGTAATAGGTCTTCATCACACCTGAGTGGAGACACCTTTGTGGTTGAGAGATGAAGATGAGGTCCAGCAGTGTGTTCTTCTCTGTGGTTGCAGCAGTGATGACTTGTGCATATCCCCTGGACTGAAACAGATCAAGTATTGGCTTACCTGTGTTGGAGAAGAGATTCTCGTTGAAATCCCCACAGACAATGATGGGCTGACAGTCCATGATCTCCAATGAGTCCAGAAGGCTCCCCAGGTTTGACAGGAACACTCTCACACTGTAGTCTGGAGGTCTGTATACAGCTGCTATCAGGGCACTCACTGGGGCTTCAACCTTCAGAACCACAAACTCAAGGTCGGTTACATTATGCATGTACTGTTTTTCATGCACCTGCATATGGCTTTTCACATACACAGCAACTCCACCACCACCTCTGTTGGACATTTGAGGAACATTAGTATATGACAAGTGTCTGTTGCGTTTGAACATGGTGTAGCCCTCCAAGTGGAGGCTGTCTGCAACAAAGGAGCCTTGAAGATGAGTTTCTGTGAGACACAGTTCATGATGGCTCCTGATGTCATTGACATGAGAGGGCAAACCTTCTGTGTTATGGTGAACAACGGTCAGAGTGTCCTGTCTGCTCGATGTCTGTTGGATACAAAGAAGAGGCATCATGTCGTCCAAGCTGACTTGTCTCATGCTCTCCAGGGCTCCAGTGATTTCTGGGTTGGCATAGATTTTACTCTCATCCAGATCCAGCATGTACAGTCCACTGAGAGAGGTCACTCTACTGAGAGCTACATACGCCATGCCAGGTTCAAAAATGTGCTTCAGTGAGACGACAGCTGATGTCCGTGTCATACCTTGAACCTTGTGTATCGTACAAGCAAAGGCAAGTCTAACAGGAAACTGTCTCCGTACCACTCCTTTCTGTTTCAGACTCTCCTCTGCTCTCTCTATGTACACGAGATTGTCAGGTCCGCCTGGTGGTCGGTTTCCGTAATTCCTTCCCGCGGTTTCATCATCCATCTTGAGTCCAAGCATAGTGACATGTGCAGCACCACTCTGGTCTGAGGTTATGACCCTGACGAGAGTAGCAAACGATCCATTCACCAATCCTTGAGACACGTCTATGTTTCTGGTGAGCATGACTCGAGCACCTTCAGCTACGTTGAGTGTATCTGGGATCTCATTTCTGGTGCCTTGATAAGGTTTGTCTTGTCGAGCCATTCTTCCAGTCCGTGGGTCCTTCTTGTAGTCATCTGCATCAATCTTGGTGATGTGAGAATGGAGCAGAGCTAATGTCACAGAGTTGTGTGAATCAACCTGTTTATTAGTTGCAAAGATGTGCAGGACATCAGCGGGACAAAGAGCTGGTTCCGTGATGGTCTGTGACAACAAGGCTCTGTCTGCTTCAGACAACACATCTGACTTTCCTTTGACACGGATCCTGTTCAACATCTCTGCAAAGGCAATGTAGCAGGTTCCATGCCGCTACCCGCGTAGGTTTCCCCTGGCAGCACCAAAAGTTAGCCAGGCACACAGAGTGGTTTTGTCCACCAGAAGACATCTTTTGTTTGGCAAAAATCGCACACTTTTGAGCAGACCGCCAAACGCCACGCGTCTGCTCGTTCTTCTCCTCTCCTCCAGCTCCTAAGCTGCCTTTTTATACAAGCGGCTGCTGACTGATTGCCAATTGAAGTCAAACAGCTGACTGATTGTCAACCAGCCAGCAGCCGAGGCCAGATTGGGGACAGCTGCCACATATCCCCCACCACTCCGATTTGGGCGCCGGGCTCCATCCAGCTAACCTATACCCATTCCCCCATGAGGCTTGGCGGAGGAGGGGCTCTAAATGACGGTGACCGGCCGGGGCGTGGGGCTCTGGGGACAGCTCGGGCAGTAAGAGCTCTGAGGAGACCGGGCTCGACGTGGGGGCCTGTGGGACCCGGCTCGACGAATTTGGAGATCTGGGACGGGGAACAGGAGCTGAAACCCGCCGGCCGGGGCAGAGGCAGAGGGAGCCGACCGGCAGGACTCGGGACAGGGGACTCTGGGGACCGGGCGGGAGGCAGAGGAGCTGAAGCTCACTTGAAGATGGGGACGGGTCCAGGGAGTCAGGGGTCGATGGCGGGCGCTGGGTGCAGGGACCATGGGTTCGGCAGCGCCCGAAGCTGTTCCTTTTACGCTTGTTTAGGAAGCTTGCTCTGTTTAACTGTCTGAGCACTGCAATGGATGCACTGATGTTGATGTTGCGGTAGGACGATGGAGCTGGTCCTGACAACAGAAAAGTTATGGTAATAAACTGAAGACTGAAACAAAACATGTTATAAACGTACATAATTCACAATAATCAAATACCTCAAACTCTGCTGCAGTGGGGAACAGCATTTATGTCCAGTGGCATTTCTCACAGAGAAGTTTAGGAGCTTCTGCCACATGTGTACCTCTCAGTCTGGAGTGTCTTCACTGTAAAGTGGAGCGATCACAGAGGAGGAAGACCTGAAGGAAGAAGTACATTACAATGTTATAATTATAATGATTAACGTTAGTACAAATCGTTGCATTAACCAAAGAATACAGTACGAACACAATTACAGTGGAAACATTGTACAGTTACATAAGGAAATAAGAAAGCAATACCTTCATGCTCTGCTGTGATGAAACCTGGACACGGTGGTGGGAGAAGGAGGACTGTGTGGTCCTGTGGTGGTTGTCTCCACTGTTACGGACAGCTGGTGCTGCAGCATCTGGTCTGTAGGTTTGATGCTCAGCTACTCAGAGCTGATCCATCTCAGAGCCCCGAGAAGGTAAAGGCAGGGCAGGTGTTTTCATCCTCTACTTTAAAGAATGACTGGGACAAGAAGTAAACGTGTCTCATTGCATCCAACAGGGACGAGTCCTCTGTTGACTGACACTTGAGTTGGTGCTGCGGTCTCCGGCCTGTTGCAGCATGTCTTGGTTGCTGAGGTGAGGACAAGGCTGGGAAGTGTCCTGTTTCAGGACACAAGATAACTGTGTCTCTAGTCCAGTGTAAAGGAAACTTAACAGAGGACACATGTGAACTGTGTCCTTAAGGAAACGTAACATTATAGAGGTGTGGGGCCCTCAGTAACAATGGACATTGATATTTATTTTATTTGTTATTTTTATTGATTGTTAATTGTTTCATTTATTCTCCCGGTGTGTGTATGCATGTGTGAAGGGTTAACAATGGTACAGGCACTCAGGTCAGCTCAGGGGTCCTTCTGGAAGAAAGCGAGGGAAAACACTGCGCTAGTAGTTACTAGTATAGATCCACAGCCTGCAGTCTGCAGTGATGTTGCTGAGTGTGTTCTGTTTGCAAGCTAGTTGCATTGAAACTGCTCAAAACCATAGACGCTTGGATGTCATATGTCCAAGTGTGAGAGGACACATGAAAACTGTGTCCTCTGTCCATCAGAAAGGAAACTTATGAGTAACAGTCTCTAGCTAAAGTGTATAGTTTGAAATTGGGTGGGTGTGAGGTGTGGGTCTCAGTTGGAGTCAGTGTTGGCAGGTAGTATGTGTTGCATCTAGAATAATATACCACTCTGGGTTGTATGTCTGTAGTAATAGTCAGCAGCTGTGTACAATGCACAGTGGTGTGTCTTGTGCCAAATAAATGCAGTATTGGTAGTGACGACACATGTCGCTTTCTTTTTTATAATATATTTAATAATAATATTTCTTTTTTATAATATTTAATTTTAATTTAATAAATGTTCTTTTCTTTATTGTTTTCATTCTCAAAAGGAATATGCCCTGCTATGTTATTTTATATTTTATTGTATATTTGTATTTGTAAATATGTTTGCTGCTGCTTGATTTAATTTCCCCGTGGGGATGAATAAAGTAAAATGTGTTGTAAATGTTGCTCAATAAAATATGGTTACCTGGAAAGAAATATGACCCATAATATTATCCAATAATGTGAAAAGTTAAAATGACCAAACAAATGACCAATATACCTACTCTATAAAGTGCACCAATATCATGTGACCTAGTGTCTTTCCTGTAAAACTCACCTGATGGCTATCTATGGACTGCTCGAGACACACAGAAGACAGGGGTCAGATAATCGTAATAGGTCTTTAACACACCTGGAGGGAGACACCCTTTGTGGTTGAGAGAGGAAGAGGTCCACAGGTGTTCTTCTGTGGTTGAGAGAGGAAGGAGGTCCAGCAGTGTGTTCTTCCTCTGTGGGCGAGAGATGAAGATGATATCCAGCAGTGTGTTCTTTTCCGTGGTTGGCAGCAGGATGACGCGGTACATCCACTGGACTGGAAACAGATCACGTGCATTGGCTTACCTGTGTTGAAGAGATTCTCGCTGACATCCCCACAGACGGGTGATGGGCTGACAGTCCATGATCTGCAATGAGTCCAGAAGGCTCCCCAGGTGACAGGAACACTCACACTGTAGTCTGGAGGTCTGTGGACAGCCGTCATCAGTGCACTACCGCTTCAACCTTCGTAGAACCACAAACCATATCGGTTACATTATGTATGTACTGTTTGTCACGCACCTGCATATGGCTTTTTCAATATACATAGCAACTCCACCGCCACCCTCTGTTGGACGCTTGAGAACATTACAGCACGATAAGTGTCTGTTATGCTTTGAACATGTTGTAGCCTAAGTGGAGGCTGTCTAAAATAAAGGAGCCTTGGAGGTGAGTTTCTGTGAGACACAGTTCTGGCGATATTCCAATGTCATTGATGAGAGGGCAAACCCTCTGTGATGGTGAATGTCAGAGTGCCTGTCTGCTCGATGTTCAAGTGGATACAAAGAAGAGGCATCATGTCACCCAAGCTGACTTTGTCTCATGGTCTCCAGGGCTCAGTGATTTAAGTGGGTTGGCATAGATTTTACCTCATCCAGATCCAGCATGTGCAGTCCACTGAGAGAGGTCACTCTACTGAGAGCTACACATTATGCCAGGCTCAACAATGTGCTTCAGTGAGACGACAGCTGATGTCCGTGTTATACCCAACCTTGTGTATCGTATACAAAGGCAAGTCTAATGGTGAAACTGTCTACGTATTTAATTTTTCTGTTTCGTATTCTCCTGCCTCTCTATGTACACCAGATCACAATCATCAGGTCGGTTTCCTGTATTCTTCCAGCGGTTTCATCATCCAACTTGAGTCCAAGCAGAGTGACATGTGCAGCACCACTCTGCTCTGAGGTTTGGACCTCATGAGAAGTAATAACCATTCACCAATCCTTGAGACACGCTCTATGTTCTCTGGTGAGCAGACTGAGCACCTTTCAGCCACGTTGAGTGTATCTGGGATCTCATTTCTGTGCCTTTTATAAGGTTTGTCTTGTCGTAGCCATTCTTCCAGCAGTCCGCGGGGTCCTTCTCAGTCACACTGCATCAAGTCTTGGTGATGTGAGAATGAGCAGAGCTAATGTCACAGAGTTGTGTGACCCAACCTGTTTAGTAGTTGCAAAGATGTGCAGGACATCGCTGACAAAGAGCCGACCTGGTGATGGTCTGTGACAACAAGGCTCTGGTCTGCTCCAGGACAACACATCTGACTTTCCTTGACACGGATCTCGTTCGCACATTCCCGTGCTGGCAATGAAGAGGTTCCATGTCGCTACCCGTGGGTTTCCACCAGCACCAAGCATTCGCCAGGCCACAGAGGTTTTGTCTGGAAGACATCTTATTTGGCAAAACACCGCACACCGAGCAGACCGCCGGAGCACGCTGCTGTTCTTTCTCTTCCCTCCAGCTCTGCCGTTCTTTTATACAAGCGGCCGTTGACTGATTGCCAATCAGTCAGAGCAGCTGACTGATTGTCAACCAGCCAGTGCCGAGCCAGATTAGACAGCGTTATATCCCCACCACCACGAGTCAGCTCCATCCAGTTTGTTTACTCCTCCCCCACGAGAGCTGGGCGGAGGAGGGGCCTGGGTGACCGGCTCGGGACGGGGCCTGGGGACCGGGCTGGCTCGGACGCAGTCGCGGGGACCGGCCTGGACGGGGGTCGGAGATCTGGGACGGGGAACGGAGCTGGCTCACGGGCCGGGGAACGGGAGCCGGGACCGGACCGGGACGGGGGGACTTGGGGACCGGACGGGAACGGGAGCCAGCTCACGAGATGGGGACGGGGTCCGGGATCAGGCCGGTAGCGGCCGGTGCCGGGGACTATGGGTCGCCGCAGCGCCCGCCTCGGGTCCTGGGGTCGGGGTCGGCAGCCCTGACGCGTCCTGACCTCGGCAGCTCCTCACCTGGGGTTCGGCAGTCTGACGTCTGAGGTCGGCCGCCTCCGACGGGTCCTGGGACTTCGAGGCCGGTCTGGCGGGTCCGGGGCTCGAGGTCGGTAGCCCGGCCGGTCCGGGACCTCGAGGTCGGCAGTCTACCGGGTCCTGGGGTCGAGGTCGCCGCCTGACGTGGTCCTGACTTCGGAGGTCGGCAGCTCAGACGGGTCCGGGACCTCGGAGGTCGGCAGCTCCACGGGTCCTGGGGCTCGAGGTCGGGTGAGCCCGACGTGTGGGTCCTGGGTCTCGGGTTCGGGCAGTTCGACGGCCTGCATCGGAGGTCAGCAACCGACGCTCCTGGGCCTCGGAGGTCGGGCAGCCCGACTGCAAGGGTCTCGGGTTCGGCCGAGCCAAGTGGGTCCAGAAGGCTCTTGAGAACCAAGTGTTCTCTCGCCCAGCCCGCCCCATCTCCTCACCCCGCTGCATTTGGCCCGCAAGCTGTCCATCAGCTCCACCTCCGGATCTGGCCGCATCCTTTCCAGGCGCCTGGGTTCCAGGGGCCCCACGTTGGGCTCCAGTGGTAGCAGGTTCCATGCCGCTACCCATGGGTTTCCCACCAGCACCATGACCGCCAGGCACACAGAGTGTTTTGTCTGAAGAAATCTTTATTTGGCAAACACCCATTAACCGAAAGCAGACCGCTTTCAAACACACGCTGCTCGCTCCCTCTCTCCTCCAGCCTGCTGCCTTATACAAGCGGCTGCTGATCATCTGCCAACTGGCCAGAGCAGCCACTGATTGTCAACCAGCCAGGCAGCTTAGGCCACAGATTGGGACAGCGTTGCGCAACATCATCCTCTGATGATGGTCCAGTTAGAGTGATCCTCTGAAAGTTGTCCTGCCATAGGTCGATCTCACATGGCTGATACACACAGAGGGTCTTGGGCCGACGCACTGGAGGTAGCTGATAAAAGTCTCCAAAAGTCAAAAGTCAAAGTCAGTTTTATTTGTCAATTTTCCATATGTGCAAACATACAGAAGATCGAATTATGCTTTCTTCGTCCAATACAGTGAATTAAAAATATAGACAAATATAGAGTGCAAAAATAGTAAAAA
>NW_026613261.1:2472897-2478903 GCF_029220125.1 Pseudoliparis swirei | reverse complement strand
TTAGTGATCGACTGAGTGTGTAGTGATATACTCAGTGTGTAGTGTTAGTGATCTACTCAGTGTGTAGTGATATACTCAGTGTAGTGTTAGTGATCTACTCAGTGTGTAGTGTGTTAGTGATCTACTCAGTGTTAGTGATCTACTCAGTGTGTAGTGTGTTAGTGATCTACTGAGTGTGTAGTGATCTACTCAGTGTGTAGTGTGTTAGTGATCTACTCAGTGTGTAGTGATCTACTCAGTGTGTAGTGTGTAGTGATCTCCTCAGTGTGTAGTGATCTACTCAGTGTGTAGTGATCCTCCTCCCGTCCCCCACCACCTCCACAGTATCCAGAGGACCCCCAGCACGCTGCTGGCCTTCTTCCTCATCTTCATCAGCGTGGTCAGCCTCTTCCTGTCAGCCATGCTGCTGCTCCAGGAGACTCCAGAGAAGATGGCTGATGCCACCACGGGGTCAAAGGTCATCAGGAGGGCTCCCTGCACTGCAGAGGACCCCCGCCTCCTCACAGGAAGAGTCTGCTCGGTCCCTTTCATAAAGTGGGCGTGGTCAGCCCAGTCCGGCTTGTTGTTCAGGTGAACGCCCAGGTACTTATACCATGTTACAATCTCAAAGTCCAGTCCCTGGATGCTCACTGGTACCGGAGGAGAGCGTTGGATCCACCACCGGCTCCTCGGTCTGACTGGAGTTGATGTGGAGGCGGTTCCGCTGGCACCGTTCCCAAAGGTCCTGGTTCGGTTCTCCGGGCTCCCTGTCATCGTCGGCAGACGAGGTCTCTGTTGCTCTCCTGAAGGTCTCTTCCATTTTTTCCCCCTGAATGGTTGTTTGGGAGTTGTTCCTGATGTGAGGTCAAAGGTCAAAGGTCAGGGATGTCTATGTGTACAGATAAAATGTGTAATTTGTGAGAATGGGCTGTACAAATAAACTGAATTGAATTAAAGGGTCTGCAGCGTTGTGCTTACAGTATGTTGTTCAGGGCATCCATCGACATCTGGCGTTTCAATTTCAATCAGTTTGGACCTTTACAAAAAATGGGGACTACAACTTGTTCTTACAGTATGTCATTCACGCCGTCCAGGGCAATCTGGAGTTTCAGTTTCAATCAGTTTGGACCTTTTTTTTAAATGGCTAATTAGCCACATGCTAACCCAGAAGTTGGCCTTTAGTCATTCGGGGATCCAGGGCAACAGCCTGGAAGAGAAAGCTAAGCTCTGGCATGTTTAGATCAAATGACCTTCAATCAGAACAATATTAACCCTGTGACCTCATCGTGGGCCCTTCCCAGAGTGTCTGGTCAAAATCTGGAGTCCATAGGAGTTTTCATCATATAATGTCAAATTGACCAGATCTCAGCCAAATGTCTGCAAGGGTTGGGACAGTGACTGCCACCGGGTGGACAACAGGCCACATTCAATGGGTCCGTGCGGAAGTTTTTTTATTTCGTGCCCTTGGAGTAAAAAAAAAAAAAACTATTATATTCCACAACTCCAGGGCGGTGCTTAAGTGTGGGGTCGGCTAGGTCGGAGGGTGAGCAGGGTCAGGGAATGAGCTCCAGAGGTGGCTCTGGGCCAAGTGGCATGCAGGTTGACCCATTGGAGTGATCCAAAGCGGCCTTGAAGGGACGGCCCAGCCGGTGGCAGTCACTGTGCCCCTCATGTCCCTGGTGCTTTGAGAGGGGGATTTCACTTGATGAATACCCAGGAAAGGTGGACTAAGTCCTGGGTACAAGCATAGCAAAGTGACCACTAAAAACATGTCTAAATGACTATCAGAGTTCACACCAGAGGACGGTCACATTCCCTAAACAGCCATTGTGTGTGAATAATCAGGAGGACCGTGATTGATTATAACACATGTTTGAAATGTATTTAAAACACAAATGAACACATTTATATGAAAACAGAACAACATTATGAACAATAAATCCATCCAAAACAAACACACACAACATAATCAACATCTCACACTAGTTACAAACTATTTACAAATAGAACAGAAAGAGCTGAATATTAAATTCATCTCTTTCTGTTCACAAGGCGGTGTCTGCTTCGATAAAGTTCTTTAGCCCGTTGCAGAGGACTGATCAAGACCACCGTCCTCCTGGGCTTCTTCTTCTGGAGCGTCTGTTGAGGAAACAAACAAACACATTGAGTTGATCAGTTCCTGTTTTCACACAACTGGCATGCACTTTTTTAAAGACCGAATATTTACTTACACTTTCCTGGTCCTCTTCCTCTACCGCTTCGTTCTCCAACCTCTCTTCCTCCATCTCCGCGGCCTCCTCCTCCTCCTCGGCAGCCGAGTCGCCACTGTCTTCGCTGGCGTCCTCCGCCTTCCAGGACCCTTGGCGTGGCGCTCGGTGCCCCTCCTTGGTGGCGGCATGTGAGGAGGAGGAGGAGGCAGTCACCTCCTCAAACTGCCTCCTCAACTCCTTGGCCTGGCTGCGGTCCAGTACCAGTGGGTCAAAACCATCAGCAGTTGGCGTGTTGTGGCACATGAACCTCGCCAGCTGCTTCCGGGTCGTCTTGTTGGGAACGTTTTGGGCCTGGAAACAGTCAAAGAAACGTAAACCGTGTCAGGCGGCCGATTGTTTGTGTCCTCCAGCGTCAGAGAGTGACGGGGAACTCCACGTACGTGTGCAGACACCGCCATCCTGAGGTCGGTGAACGTGGGCCGTCCGGGCAGGCCCATCTGGGCCCAGGCCATCTGCAGGTACCGGACCATGTTCTTCACCGGCCCGTCGCCCTTGCTGACCAACACCTTCTGATTTTTGGGGTCCAGATGTTTCCTGACCTCGAGCCACCTCTCCAGCCAGGAGAACTCCTCAAAGGTCAGGAATATCTGGGCCCGCCCATCCTTGTTGGGTCTGTGCTCGTTGATCTATAAAACACGGACACCAACATGAAACATAGAAAACAGCTGACGAGGCGCTTCGTGGTGGAGCTCGGGACCTACGGTGATGACGTAGCCGCTGTCCGTCGGGAGGAGCCGGTCTTTCTTGGCCGCCTCGACCTCAGAGACGGTCATGTTGGCGAGTACTCCCGGCCTGTGTCCATAAATAGAGACGACAAAGGCCAAGAAGTAGCCGTAGAAATCGTCTCGGAGGTTGTACTCTGCGTCCGTCTCCATCTCGGCTGAAATGAGGAGAGAGAACAAAACTCTTTTAGAACTCTGGAGACACGTTTACTGACGTCTACATATATTTCATGTATGCAAACTGTCTTACTCAGCAACTCGGGGATCACCAGCCTGGCCTGCTCCTGGCACCTCCTCAGGCTCTCCCTGGACACGATGCGGCCCATCTTATTGGTCTTCACCTGGAGCTGGTGGGTCACGATGAGCCCGGACAGATTCTCCAAGGCCTTGTCCAGCGCCCTGACGATGCCATTGATTTGGGCCTTCCTTAACCTGCAGGCGCTTGGTGGGGTGTCCTGCAGGTACCCCAAGAACTGCAGGACATTCCGTAGGTAGAAGTTGACGGTGGTGACCTCTCTCCCCTCGCTCATGAGGTGTGCTGCATATCTGTGACAGAAACACTGCAATGTAGTCACCATCACGTCACGCTCGTGTAGCAGCCGCTTCATTTGCATGTGAAAAAGACGCTGACCTCATGATCCCGGGGATGTCGTCTAGAAACAGCCAGGAGGCGAGGTCGCTCCTCCCCACAGAGAGGTGGAGGAGGAACGCCCTCACCCGCCTGACTTTGGACATCACGTTCTCCGCCTGCTTCAGGGTGGGGTGACTGCCCTTATGGTAGGCCGCGTATTCGGCCAAAAAGGTTTCTGTTCAACGAAAGAAAACATTTTTACTTATTCAACATTGAAATAGAATCTTAAAACACACACACACACACACAGAGACACACACACACACACACACACACACACACACACACAGAGAGACACACACACACTATACTTTCTCCTCTTACCGATACTGGGAGGGAGGACTCGGGGCCTCATGGCCGCGCCTCCACCTGTCCCCTTGAACGTGGCTTGTTGTCTCTCTTGCAGCTGCCTGCTTGGCCCGGCCTCCACCTCCTCCACCTCATTCTCCACTTCCACCTCCTCCTCCACCCGCTCCTCCACCTCACTCTTCACTTCCACCTCCTCCACCCGCTCCTCCACCTCATTCTTCACTTCCACCTCCTCCTCCACCCGCTCCTCCACCTCATTCTTCACTTCCACCTCCTCCTCCACCCGCTCCTCCACCTCATTCTTCACTTCCACCCGCTCCTCCACCTCACTCTTCACTTCCACCTCCTCCACCCGCTCCTCAACCTCACTCTTCACTTCCACCTCCTCCTCCACCTCACTCTTCACTTCCACCTCCTCCTCCACCTCATTCTCCACTTCCACCTCCTCCTCCACCCGCTCCTCCACCTCACTCTTCACTTCCACCTCCTCCACCCGCTCCTCCACCTCATTCTTCACTTCCACCTCCTCCTCCACCCGCTCCTCCACCTGATTCTTCACTTCCACCTCCTCCTCCACCCGCTCCTCCACCTCACTCTTCACTTCCACCTCCTCCACCCGCTCCTCAACCTCACTCTTCACTTCCACCTCCTCCTCCACCTCACTCTTCACTTCCACCTCCTCCACCCGCTCCTCCACCTCATTCTTCACTTCCACCTCCTCCTCCACCCGCTCCTCCACCTCACTCTTCACTTCCACCTCCTCCACCCGCTCCTCCACCTCACTCTTCACTTCCACCTCCTCCACCCGCTCCTCCACCTCATTCTTCACTTCCACCTCCTCCTCCACCTCATTCTCCTCCTCCTGTACCCGCTCTTCCACCTCATTCTCCTCCTCCTCTACCCGCTCCTCCACCTCATTCTCCACTTCCACCCGCTCCTCAACCTCATTCTCCACCGGCTCCTCCACCTCCTCATCCACCTCCATCTCCTTCTCCTCTCCCCGGCTGCCAGCTGCACCTTCCTTCATCTGAGAAAAAGAAGAAACGAGTATGATGAATATTATGTGGCCAGTGTGATGCTGTTCACTTCTGAGCCAGCTGCACTCACCTCTCTCACGACCTTCTGGTAGAGGCACAATTGTCTGGCCTGCACCGTGACTTGTTTCAGAAGAACGAGAGACTCCCTCTCCTTCCTCTCGATGGTAGCAGTTGCCACCAGGAGCTCCGCCCTCTCGGTCATGCAGTCTGGCCTGAGGCAGACCGCCCCCGGGTCGACCTCATCGACCCCCTGCGGCTCCTCGGGGTCCCTCTGGTCCACGTCGAGAGACGAGACCATGGCCACCTGAGGGTTTGTGGCCCTCAGGTGGCCGAGAAGCTCGACCGTCACCGCCCTCCTGGCCGCTTGCTGCTCATTGAACATGTGGCTTGGGCTCATCTCCGGGTGGCCATCCTGGAGGTGCTTGTCCAGTCTGGAGCTGTGGTATTTGCAGCCCGAGACTGGACAAGGGCCCGAGCGGATGTTGACCCGTCTGGAGGCCAGGTTGAGGAGCAGCCTCCGCTCGTCAATATTTAACACAAAGTGCGCTCTCTTTAAATGTTGCGATAGCGCTTTGTAGTCATTCAGGCAGAGAGGGCAGATGGAGGTTGCCTGAGTACGAGTCATTTCTGAAAGAAAACAGAAAAGAAACATCTTCACTTAAACAAGTAGGAAATTAGTCTAAGTATTGTTTAATTTTTAAAAACACATTGCATATTAACCAGACAAATACGTTATTTAATGAGTAATTAACAGTGAACCACGCCCCACGGGGATAGTCCCCCCCCCCCCATCTTGTAGTCAGAAAATCTTTTTATTTTTAAATGATTTATTTTCTATTATTCCGTAACTTTTTTTCATAAACCCCACCACCGAAATGTACATGACCAACAGGAAAATTATTTAGTTATGTGGAATTAGCAATCAATGGCGGAGAACACTTCGCCCTCCTCGTGTGTGTTTTCCGCCTTCTTGGACTTCTCTTTTTTTACTTTCTCTTTCAGAAAAAAACGCCGTTTTTCAACGATTTATTTCTAATTATTCCGTAACTTTTTCTTTT
>NW_026613261.1:2398621-2471897 GCF_029220125.1 Pseudoliparis swirei | reverse complement strand
AGGCTTTGAGCTAACTATCCGTACTTTGTAGAGCTGTTTTCAGTACTTTTGCTGCATTCCTTCTCACACCTTTTTTCCACTCCAGACCTGCCGTGCCACGACCCCCTGCCTGGACTCTGACTACTCTTCCGAATGCCCCTAAGTATATTTTATATCTTATATATCTACCTGAATACGTATGCTTAACAACAGCCTGTGAGTTTTATGGATTCAGGTATATATATAGAGATATACATCTATTTGCCTGTTTGGCTTGTGTACATTTATCCCTGCCTTCGGAGTACTGCATTTTGGGTTCAGACACCACTCAGTCCTAACAGTAGTACCATGTTACCCCACTAGAGAGCTTGTAGTACCATATTACCCCACTAGAATGTTCCATTCTAGAGCTTGAGTACCATGTTACCCCACTAGAGAGCTTGTAGTACCATGTTACCCCACTAGAGAGCTTGTAGTACCATGTTACCCCACTAGAGAGCCTGTAGTACCATGTTACCCCACTAGAGCTTGTACCATGTTCCCCACTAGAGAGCTTGTAGTACCACTGTTACTCCCACTAGAGACTTGTAGTACCATTACCCCACTAGAGAGCTTGTAGTACCATGTTACCCCACTAGAGAGCTTGTAGTTGTAGCTACCATGTTACCCCACTAGAGAGCTTGTAGTACCATGTTACCCCACTAGAGAGCTTGTAGTACCATGTTACCCAACTAGAGAGCCTGTAGTACCATGTTACCCCACTAGAGAGCTTGTAGTACCATGTTACCCCACTAGAGGGCTTGTAGTACCAATTTCCCCACTAGAGAGCTTGTAGTACCATATTACCCCACTAGAGAGCTTGTAGTACCATGTTACCCCACTAGAGCTTGTAGTACCATGTTACCCCACTAGAGGCTTGTAGTACCATGTTACCCACTAGAGGCTTGTAGTACCATGTTGCCGCACTAGAGGGCTTGTAGTACCATGTTACCCCACTAGAGAGCTTGTAGTACCATGTTACCCCACTAGAGAGCTTGTAGTACCATGTTACCCCACTAGAGGCCTTGTAGTACCATGTTACCCCACTAGAGAGAGCTTGTAGTACTATGTTACCCCACTAGAGAGCTTGTAGTACCATGTTACCCCACTAGAGGCTTGTAGTACCATGTCACCCCACTAGAGAGCTTGTAGTACCATGTTACCCCACTAGAGAGCTTGTAGTACCATGTTACCCCACCAGAGAGCTTGTAGTACCATGTTACCCCACTAGAGAGCTTGTAGTACCATGTTCCCACTAGAGCTTGTGTCCATTTCCCCACTGGGCTTGTGTCCATGTTCCCCTGGGCTTGTGCTTCTCTCATGTCTTGTCTGTCTCTATACTTGAGAGACTCTCTCTCGCATCGCCTTCAACTAAAACCATGGACGAATCAACTGGTCCTTAAACGCACTGACACCATCTTCTCGAGAAGCTCGGGTTCGGGGAACCTGCCTGTCCTTCTGGGACAGTGTTGCTGGATACACGATGGACTGGAAGTGGCGGTCTTGTGCCTAACCCCCTGGAGGCGGGACATTACCATTCTTTGTTCAGGTTTCTGCTTTGGAGTTGGGTCTCCCTGGCACAAAAAAGGAAAAGGGGGGTAACCCTGGCAAAACCCGAAAATGAAAACATCTGGAGAAGCTGGGTTCGGGACTTTGTCCTTTGGGAAATGGGGGAAAATGGAGGTGGGAAAATTGGCGTCTGGGCCAAAAAACCCTTTCCTTTTTGGAAGGACGGGTTTTCCAACCTAGGGAACAAAAAAAGGATCACTCAGACTTTCATTCCCCCCCATACAACACCTTGGGCCCGGACCTTGGCTCTCCAGGGAAAATTTGGGGGGGAAATTTGTCTTTGGGAGGGGAAAAAAAAACCCAAAATGAAATGCATACTAAACCCCCCATCCCACCCCCTGTTTTGCCCCCTACAGGAGGGGTTGGCCGGCCGTGACGGGGACCCTCCGTCTGCGGACCTTCTCCCCCTCCTATCCCCAGCTTTGGTTCCTCCCCCCCCTTCCTACTCCATGCTAAGATGTATGTGCTTATGTGCAATGGTGTTTTTGTTTCTCCTGCCCCACACTGTACCCTCTGGGGCATAGTGGGGTTGCTTTTTCTTTCCCTTTTTTCTTTTTTCCCCCTTTCAAAGGGGTATGCTTTATTTTCCCTTTTGGGTTTGGGCTTCTTGGTCCGCGATTCTGACTTTCCCCAAAGGGGAAATTTTCCCCCCGGGGTTGTTTTTTAAAAACTTGGAAAAACCCCCCGGGGTTTTGTGACTTTACCCCACTAGAGAGCTTGTAGTACCATGTTACCCCACTAGGGGCTTGTGTACCATTTACCCCACAAGAGGGCTTGTAGTACCATTTACCCCACTAGAGAGCTTGTAGTACCATTTACCCCACAAGGGGGCTTGTAGTACCATTTCCCCACTAGGGGCTTGTAGTACCATGTTCCCCCAAAAACCCATTTACCCCACTAGAGGCTTGTAGTACCATTTACCCCACTAGAGAGCTTGTAGTACCATTTACCCCACAGAGGGCTTGTAGTACCATTTACCCCACTAGAGGCTTGTAGTACCATGTTACCCACTAGGGGGCTTGTAGTACCATTTACCCCACTAGGGGCTTGAAACCATTTACCCCACTAGAGAGCTTGTGTACCATGTTACCCCACTAGAGGCTTGTGTCCCATTTAATAAAAGGGTGAAAATTACTTTTTAAACCCCAAGGGGAAAAGCTTGAAGTACCAAAAAAAAAACCACTAAAAAAAAGGGGGGTTGGTAAAAAATGTTACAAAACTAAAAATTTGAAAATAAAATTTACCCACTAAACCCCCAAAACAAATGAAGATAAATAAAAAATAAAAAATTAAAAGGGGAAAGTTTGAGGCAGACAAAAAAATAAAACAAACAAAAATTTGGAACAGATGAAATATGATTAAGAGGTGAACTGTTGTGAGTAACCCCCCTTTCTCCTGTATCTGTCCTTGTGGCAGCGTGAGGGGGGCGCCTGAGAAAGTCCTCCTCTGTCCCTGTAGGAGGTGGGGGGGGGTGGGGGTGGTCCGGTGGTCCAATATGGACCCCAGTTTCTTCAACGCCTCCTCTCCACCACCTGTTCCAGGTGCTCCAGCTGGCAGCCGATGATGGAGCCAGCCTTCCTAACCAGTTTGTTAAGCGGCTGGTGTCACCGGCCGATGCTCCCCCAGCAGTCAATGGCAAAGTGCAGCACACTGGCCCCACTGGAGAATAACTCCAGCATCTTGCTGCCCCGTTGAAGGATCAAGTTTTCTCAGGAAAAGAGTCGACTCACCCCCTTCTTGTACACAGCTTGATGTTGGCCTTCCAGTTCAGTCGGCTGTCGATGGAGACGCCCAGGTATTTTCTCCTCCACCATGTCCACCCCCACTCCCAGGACACTCAGGGGGGAGGAGCTGCCCCTTCCTCCTGAAGTCCACCACCATCTCTCTGGTCTTGGCCACGTTCAGCCGCAGGTGGTTCTCATCGCCCACTTTACAAAGTCACTCACCACTGCCCTGTTCCTCCTCCCGTCCATCCCTAATACACCCGACCACTGCAGAATCATCAGAGTACTTCTGCAGATGGCATGACTCCGTGTTGTACTGGAAGTCACTGGTGTACAGGGTGAAGAGGAAGGAGACAGAACAGTTCCTGTGGGCTCAACATCACTGACCACCGTTCAGCACACGGCCCATTCTGACAAACTGTGGTCTGCCTGTGAGGTAGTCAGTGATCCAGGAGATGGTGGCGATCCCCCGCCACCCGCAGCTTCTCACTCAGCAGCAGTGGCTGGATGGTGTTAAATGCACTGGAGAAGTCAAAAAAATGACTCTCACAGAGACACGGTTCCATCCAGGTGCGACTGAGCTCGGGAGCAGGTAGATGATGGCGCCACTCCCACATGAGGCTGGTAAGCAAATTGCAGAGGGTCCAAGGATTTCACCTGCGGCGGAGGTGGGCCAAGACCAGCCCTCCAGCACCTTCATCACATGGGAGGTGAGGCGACCCGGGCGGTAGTCTTGAGGCCAGATGGTGTGACTTCTTTTGGGGCAGGGACCAGGCACGGCGCTTCCACAGCACGGGACTTCCCCAGCCTCAGGCTGAGGTTGAAAGGCGCTGCAGGACACCAGACAGCTGGGTGGCGAGGTCTTTAGGACCCTGGGGCTGATGCCATCAGGACCTTCAGCTCTGCGCGGGTAGTTTCTCCAGCTGTCTTCTCACCTGGTCAGTGTCACAGAGAGGGGAGGGGAAGAGCCCATTGTTTGAGGGCTCGGTGGATGTGCAGCTCAGCAGGGGGGCAGAGGGGAGGTGTTTGGGAGGTGTGATGTGTGAGGAGACGGGGGGGGCTGTGAACTGAACCTATTGAAAAACAGTTCAGCTTTGGCCCCCTCCAGGAGCCCCTGGCTGTCTCCCCCCCACCTTGAAGCCAGTTATCTGCTTCATCCCCGACCACACCTCCTTGTGTTGTTCAGCTGGAGTTTGGCCTCCAGCTTCCTCCTGTAAGTCCTTGCCCCCCTGAGCTTCACCTTTAGGTTGCGCTGGGCCCCCTCAGCTCATCCCTGTCTCCAGACCTGAAAGCAGCTTTTTTATGTTAAGCGCCTTCAGGTCCCTGGTGATCAGGGCTTGTTGTTGGGAAGCAGCCAGTCCGTGATGGGATGGTGGTGTGTTCACAGAACTTGATGTATTCCGTGATGCAGTCGGTCATACTGTTGATGTCCTCCCGGCGGTCCACACAAACATCCCAGTCCGTTGACTCAAGCAGTCCTGTAGGCGTCGTTAGCCTCCAGAGACCACCTCCTCACAGTCCTGGTGGTCACGGGAGCCTCTTCACCAGAGGAACATACCTGGGTGTCAGCGGACCAGGTCATGATCAGACCTGCCGAGGGGAAGGGCAGTGGCGCTGTATGCCCCTCCCAAATCCAGAGTTTTTTTGTTCCTTGTTGGGCAGTCTATGTATTGATGGAAGGTTGGCAGAGCTTTATCCAATGTGGTGTGGTTAAAGTCACCAGTGATAGCCATGAATGCTCCAGGCTGATGATTCAGCAGAGCAGACACAGTGGAGTGGATGGTGTCCACAGCTTCCTCAGCGCAGCTGATGGCGGCACGCCACAACCACAATGGCGGACGTGAACTCTCACGGCAAATAGTACGGGCGCATCCCCACGGCCAACAGTTCAATGTTCGGGTACAGAAGCGCTCCTTCACGCACACATGGTCCGGTGGCACCACCGTTTATTCACATAAACAGCGATCCCCCCCTCTTCTTACCGCCTGTGTAGCGCTCTGTCAGCCCGAACAGTCCTGAAGCCGGGCAAAGACGCCCCGTGATCCGGATAGTCCGTGAGCAAAAATTTCCCCAAATTGGGTCCTGTTACAATTTTTGTTTTTTGGCCCCAAAAATTTTGGCCAAAATTTCCCATAACTTGGGGAAAAAACCCAAGGCGGGAATCCCTAATTGGGGAAGGCCCAAGAGGGGTTTTTCCCAGAGGCGTTGAGTTAAATTTTGAATTTGAAGAGGTTGAATGTTCATAGTGGCATTTCCACGATGGGTCCAGTCCCACAGAGGCGGGGGGGAAGGAAAGGGGCGGATTTCCACAGAGGCGGGGAATTTCCCCAACGGGGCTTTAAAACCCCCAAGTTTGGGTCCACCCCCCCAGATGTCAGGCCCAAGGGGCCGAATGGGTTGAAGTAAACCCCAAAAAAGGGGTAAGTGTAAGTGGGAATTTTAAAAAGGGGGAAGGGGAAATGGGTTTAATTTCCCAAATTTTCCAGTTCCCAAGGGGCTTTTTCCCAAAAGGGCGGGGTTAAGCCCCCAACTAAAGCTTTTTTCCCAGAAAGGCTTGTCATTTAAAGGGTTGGACGCCCCCCCGGATGGAAAAAGGGCTTGTTAAATTTTAAAAAGGCTTGTTTTTCCCCCCATGGGCGTAGTCCATTTGTGGGTTTTTGGTAAGGGCCCCCGGGGGGCTTTGCCAGGGGACTAGAGCTTTTAAGGCCCCCAAAAAAGGTTTGGTCCAGTTAACAAGCGGATTTTTCCCCATTTTGGCAGGATAAAAATTGTGGAATGGCCCCAAGAGTTTGGGGAGTAAGCCCCATGGGGTTTGGGAAGTTCAAGGGTTGGTCCAGACCCCCAAGTTTTCCGTAATGACTTGGGCCAGGCCCCAAAAAACTTTTTTCCTTTTCCCAAGAGGGGTAATTTTTCCCAAAGGGACCCAGGGTTGTCCGTTCCCAAAAAAGGTTGAGTCCCCATTCCCACGGGGAGGGTTTTTCCCCCAAAGGGGCGGGAAAGTTAATAATTTGAATTTTCCCAAGAGGCTTGTAGTCCCATTTCCCAAGGGCTTGTGACCATTTCCCACTAGAGAGTGCCATTTCCCCACTAGAGAGCTTGTAGTCCATGTTCCCCACTAGAGGCTTGTGGTACCATTTCCCCACAGAGGCTTGTGGTACCATGTTCCCCACTAGAGCTTGTGAATGTTCCCACTAGGGGTTTTATACCTTTAAACTGGGGCTTGTACCATGAATTTGTGTACCATTTCCCCAAGAGTTTGGGGCCATGTTCCCCAAAGAGTTTGGGAAAAAATTTCCCAGCCCACTAGAGGGGCTTGTGCCAAATTTCCCACTAGAGGTTTGTACCCATGTTCCCACGGGCTTGTGTACCATTTCCCCCACAGATTTGTTACCCCACTAGAGGCTTGTGTACCATTTTACCCCCCCGGGGGGGTTTTCCTTTTGCCCCACGGGGGTTTGTAGTACCTTTCCCTTTTCCCCCCCTTTTTTTCCCCTTTTTTTTCCCTCTTTTCCTCCCCCCCAAAGCTTTTCCCATGTTTTTTACTGAGGCTTTTAACCAGCCCCCAAAAGGGCTTTTTTTACCAGCTATAACTTTTAAAAAAACCCAAATTTGGGGAAAAACCTCCAAAGGTTTTTCCTGTTGGGGTTTGTGAAATTGTTCCCCCCCCCTGGAGACTCAAAGTACCTCTCGAGACGGACCCTTTATTCACCTTCCGGGCCGGTGGGGGCGGCAATGAGCCGGAAAGCTGTTTTCCTGCCGTCATTAAAAGCCACGAAGAAGAAGAAAGACAGTGAAGATGGCGGATCAGAGCGGTCAAGGGACATAAACATCGCTCCTGACTCGCGCTTCCAGTCTACTGAGGAGCAGGATGGCTCACCGCTACCTGCGACTGGTCGCCGGCTACACGACGGCCTCCCGCCTGCTGCGGGCCCCCGGCGCCTCGGCCCGGCTGGTAAGTGATGACGTGATAACCTGATAACCTGACCCCGCAGGTGTCATCACGTGTGTGCTAGGCCAGGTAAAGACCCCGGTTCTACGTTTCGGGGCTGCGCAGTCTGGTCCAGTCCCGGTGCCCCCCTCAGGCCTTAAGACCTGGACCTGCATGTTGTGGCCACCTGCTGCATATATATATATATGTGTGTGTATATAGATATAGCTGCTCCATGTTGTGTCTCTTTAACGTCTCTCAGCTCGTCTGGACAGAAACACAGGAATGTAGAAATGTTCTTAAAGTTATTAAATAAGAAGGCAGTCTCATGTCCTCATGTCCTCAGTCACATGTCCTCAGTCTCATGTCCTCAGTCTCATGTCCTCAGTCACATGTCCTCAGTCTCATGTCCTCAGTCTCATGTCTTCAGTCTCATGTCCTCATGTCCTCAGTCACATGTCTTCAGTCTCATGTCCTCAGTCTCATGTCCTCAGTCTCATGTCCTCAGTCTCATGTCCTCAGTCACATGTCCTCAGTCTCATGTCCTCAGTCTCATGTCTTCAGTCTCATGTCCTCATGTCCTCAGTCACATGTCTTCAGTCTCATGTCCTCAGTCTCATGTCTTCAGTCTCATGTCTTCAGTCTCATGTCCTCAGTCTCATGTCCTCAGTCTCATGTCCTCAGTCCCATGTCTTCAGTCCCATGTCTTCAGTCCCATGTCTTCAGTCTCATGTCCTCAGTCTCATGTCTTCAGTCCCATGTCTTCAGTCTCATGTCTTCAGTCTCATGTCCTCAGTCCCATGTCCTCAGTCTCATGTCAGTCTCATGTCCTCAGTCTCATGTCCTCAGTCTCATGTCCTCAGTCCCATGTCTTAAGTCCCATGTCCTCAGTCTCATGTCTTCAGTCCCATGTCTTCAGTCTCATGTCCTCAGTCTCATGTCCTCAGTCTCATGTCCTCAGTCTCATGTCCTCAGTCACATGTCTTCAGTCTCATGTCTTCAGTCCCATGTCTTCAGTCTCATGTCCTCAGTCTCATGTCCTCAGTCTCATGTCTTCAGTCTCATGTCCTCAGTCTCATGTCCTCAGTCTCATGTCTTCAGTCTCCAGTCTCATGTCCTCAGTCTCATGTCCTCAGTCCATGTCCTCAGTCTCATGTCCTCAGTCCCATGTCCTCAGTCTCATGTCTTCAGTCACATGTCTTCAGTCTCATGTCTTCAGTCCCATGTCTTCAGTCTCATGTCTTCAGTCCCATGTCCTCAGTCTCATGTCCTCAGTCTCATGTCCTCAGTCTCATGTCCTCAGTCTCATGTCTTCAGTCTCATGTCTTCAGTCTCATGTCTTCAGTCTCATGTCTTCAGTCTCATGTCCTCAGTCTCATGTCCTCAGTCTCATGTCCTCAGTCACATGTCCTCAGTCTCATGTCCTCAGTCACATGTCTTCAGTCTCATGTCCTCAGTCTCATGTCCTCAGTCTCATGTCCTCAGTCACATGTCCTCAGTCACATGTCCTCAGTCACATGTCCTCAGTCTCATGTCTTCAGTCTCATGTCTTCAGTCCCATGTCCTCAGTCTCATGTCTTCAGTCCCATGTCCTCAGTCTCATGTCTTCAGTCTCATGTCCTCAGTCCCATGTCTTAAGTCCCATGTCTTCAGTCTCATATGTCCTCAGTCTCTCTCATGTCCTCAGTCTCATGTCTTCAGTCTCATGTCCTCAGTCTCATGTCTTCAGCCCCATGTCTTCAGTCTCATGTCCTCAGTCTCATGTCCTCAGTCTCATGTCTCAGTCTCATGTCCTCTCAGTCATGTCCTCAGTCCATGTCGTCCTCAGTCATGTCTTCAGTCCCATCAGTCCCATGTCTTCAGTCTCATGTCTTCAGTCTCATGTCCTCAGTCTGTCCCTCAGTCTCATGTCCTCAGTCTCATGTCCTCAGTCTCATGTCTTCAGTCTCATGTCCTCAGTCTCATGTCCTCAGTCACATGTCCTCAGTCTCATGTCCTCAGTCCCATGTCTTCAGTCCCATGTCTTCAGTCTCATGTCCTCAGTCCCATGTCCTCAGTCCCATGTCCTCAGTCTCATGTCTTCAGTCTCATGTCTTCAGTCTCATGTCCTCAGTCTCATGTCCTCAGTCTCATGTCCTCAGTCTCATGTCCTCAGTCACATGTCCTCAGTCCCATGTCCTCAGTCTCATGTCTTCAGTCTCATGTCCTCAGTCTCATGTCTTCAGTCTCATGTCTTCAGTCTCATGTCTTCAGTCTCATGTCCTCAGTCTCATGTCCTCAGTCTCATGTCCTCAGTCTCATGTCCTCAGTCTCATGTCTTCAGTCTCATGTCTTCAGTCTCATGTCTTCAGTCTCATGTCCTCAGTCTCATGTCCTCAGTCACATGTCCTCAGTCACATGTCCTCAGTCCCATGTCTTCAGTCTCATGTCGTCCTCAGTCTCATGTTCATGTCTTCAGTCTCATGTCCTCAGTCTCATGTCCTCAGTCCATGTCCTCAGTCACATGTCTTCAGTCTCATGTCTTCAGTCATGTCTCAGTCTCATGTCTCTCAGTCTCATGTCCTCAGTCTCATGTCTTCAGTCTCATGTCTTCAAGTCTCATGTCTTCAGTCTCATTGTCCTCAGTCTCATGTCTCTCATGTCTTCAGTCTCATGTCCTCAGTCTCATGTCTTCAGTCATGTCTTCAGTCTCATGTCTTCAGTCTCATGTCCTCAGTCTCATGTCCTCAGTCTCATGTCCTCAGTCTCATGTCCTCAGTCTCATGTCTTCAGTCTCATGTCTTCAGTCTCATGTCTTCAGTCACATGTCTTCAGTCTCATGTCCTCAGTCTCATGTCCTCAGTCTCATGTCCTCAGTCTCATGTCCTCAGTCACATGTCCTCAGTCACATGTCCTCAGTCTCATGTCTTCAGTCTCATGTCCTCAGTCACATGTCTTCAGTCCCATGTCCTCAGTCTCATGTCCTCAGTCTCATGTCCTCAGTCTCATGTCTTCAGTCTCGTGTCCTCAGTCTCGTGTCATGTCCTCAGTCTGGTTCATCAGAAATAATCAAAATAAACTTTAGTTGCAGCTTCATTAAATTGTCATTTCTACTTCCTGTACGTCAGGTGACGTGTTTGAGCGCTGCGGGACAGGTAGAGAGGGGGCGGAGCCTGCTGAGTGACCTGCTGGTCGTGTGCAGGAGGCTGAGCTCCAGACCCCCGAAAGGTGAGGACTGCTTTCAGGAGGCCTCCTGGACCCGCTAGAGGGTTTCCAGGCAGGTCCGATGGGAGTAGACCAGGACCCGCTGGAGGGCTCATATCTCCCAGCTGGCCTGAACGCCTCTGGACCCCCAGAATGAGCTGGAGGGTGTTGGTGAGAGGAGGTCTGGCTCTGCTTGCTGCCTGAGACGGATGGATCCATTCAGGCCTGGAGGGTCCGGAGGGTCTATAGAAGTACAAACCTGTTCACGACAGTCTCGTGTTTTTGTATTTTCAGGTTTTGAGAAATATTTTCCAGGAAGCCAGAAAACTCCAAAAAACAGTGAAGCAGAAGCCAAAGGTACATATACCGACCTCCACCGTCATTCACCGACCTCGCCCTCTACTGAAAGACCCTTGTTTACCTGCCCCCCCCCCTAGTTGCTGCCGGTCTTCCTGAATAACTCAGGATGGTCGATGCAGAGAAGAAGTTCCCCAATAAAAAAACAGACTTCTTCTTCTTCCATTACATGTCATTTAGCAGACGCTTTTATCCAAAGCGACTTACAATAAGTGCATCAACCAAGAGTACAAACTCAGAACAACAAGAATACAGAAAGTAACATTTCTTCAAGAAAGTCGAACTATACGCACGGTACGCAAGAACCAATGTTTTGAAGCGGATGCTGCTCCACCGGTAGCCAGTGAAGAGAGAGGAGGAGCGGAGCGGTGTGGGTGGAGTCAGGCTGAAGACCAGCTGCTGCATTCTGGATGAGCTGCAGAGGTCGGTGGCCTTAGCAGGTAGAGCTGCAGGAGGGAGTTGCAGGAGTCAAGGCGCGAAATGACCAGAGCCTGGACCAGAACCTGGACCAGAGCCTGTGCCGCCTTTTGAGTAAGAAGAGGCCGTGCTCTCCTGATGTTGTGCAGCATGGACCTACAGTGATGTCACAGTGATGTTGGCCGTCAGGTTGACTGTCTAGTGTCACCCCGAGGTTCCTGGCAGTCGGGGGCGGGGCCAACACAGAGCTGGTGAAGGTGGTAGTCAGGTCATGGGTGGAGAGCCTTTCCCTGGAAGGAATAGTAGCTCGGTCTTGTCAGGGTTGATCTTCAGGTGGTGAGCAGACATCCACTGAGAGATGTCGGTCAGACAGGCAGAGACTCGCGCCGCCACCTGTGTTTCAGACGGTGGAAACGAGAAGATCAGTTGGGTGTCATCGGCATAGCGATGGTAGGAGAAGCCATGCGAACGAATGACAGAGCCGAGAGAATTAGTGTACAGAGAGAAGAGGAGGGGACCCAGGACGGAGCCTTGAGGGACCCCATAGTGAGAGGAAGAGGAGGGGACCCAGGACGGAGCCTTGAGGAACCCCATAGTGAGAGGAAGAGGAGGGGACCCAGGACGGAGCCTTGAGGGACCCCATAGTGAGAGGAAGAGGGGACCCAGGACGGAGCCTTGAGGGACCCCATGGTGAGAGGAAGAGGAGGGGACCCAGGACGGAGCCTTGAGGGACCCCATAGTGAGAGGAAGAGGAGGGGACCCAGGACGGAGCCCATAGTGAGAGGAAGAGGAGGGGACCCAGGACGGAGCCTTGAGGACCCCATAGTGAGAGGAAGAGGAGGGACCCAGGGCGGAGCCTGAGGAACCCCAGTAGTGAGAGGAAGAGGGGGACCCAGGACGGAGCCTTGAGGAACCCCAGTAGTGAGAGGAAGAAGAGGGACCCAGGACGGAGCAGAGGACCCCATAGTGAGAGGAAGAGGAGGGACCCAGGACGGGCCTTGAGGGACCCCATAGTGAGAGGAAGAGGAAGGGACCCCATAGTGAGAGGAAGAGGAGGGGACCCAGGACGTGGCCTTGAGGGACCCCATAGTGAGAGGAAGAGGAGGGGACCCAGGACGTGGCCTTGAGGGACCCCAGTAGTGAGAGGAAGAGGAGGGACCCAGGACGGAGCCTTGAGGACCCCATAGTGAGAGGAAGAGGAGGGACCCAGGACGGGCCTTGAGGGACCCCATAGTGAGAGGAAGAGGAGGGACCCAGGGCGGAGCCTTGAGGAACCCCATAGTGAGAGGAAGAGGAGGGACCCAGGACGGAGCCTTGAGGGAGGGACCCTTGAGGGACCCCACAGTGAGAGGAAGAGGAGGGGACCCAGGACGGAGCCTTGAGGGACCCCATAGTGAGAGGAAGAGGAGGGGACCCAGGACGTGGCCTTGAGGGACCCCACAGTGAGAGGAAGAGGAGGGGACCCAGGACGGAGCCTTGTCTCCAGACTGGTGAGGGTCAAGGAGGTCGTTGCCGTGGAGACAGGAGGACACTCGGTTACAGAGAGCTCGCTCCAGAGCTTTGGAGAGAGAAGGAAGAAGAGAGACCCGTCTGTAGTTCTGCCTCCAGACGGGTCGAGGTGGTTTCTTCAGGTCTGTTGACTCTCCTCCTCCAGAGGGAAACAGCCAGTTGAGAGGGAGCTGTTAATAAGATGGTGAGAGGTCAGAAGGTCAGGAGCAACAGCCTGGAGGATGGGAGAAGGGGTCAGGTGGTCGGTCAGCGGAGGTCACCAAGCTGAGAACCTGATTGGGAGACAAGGCGGTGAAAGAGAGGGGGATGAAGAAGTTAGTGCTGGTGAGGTGATAGAAGATGGATGAGTAAAGGAGGAGCGGATGTCGTCCATCTTGTTTGTAACGTAGTCACAAAGTGGCAGAAGGGTGGAAGGAGGAGGGGCCAGGGGGATGAAGGAGGAGGGGCCAGGGGGATGAAGGAGGGGGAGAAGAGAGAGAAGAGTTGATGGGTTAGAGAAGGAAGACTTCTTCTTCTGTCGCATACCGAGTCGTCCTGAGTCTGTTCCTGTTGGACCCTAACCCTGGTTCCTGTTGGACCCTAACCCTGTTCTGGTCCCAGAGGCCAAACCTGCCAACGCCCAGAGATCTTCTGGGAGGGAAGCAGGTGGAGGTGGAAAAGGTGGAGGAGGAGGAGGAAAACGAGAAGGCCGCAGGGAGGAGTCCCATTGGTACAGCCGCTTCCAGAAGGTCAGTGAGACTCAGCTATCAGCTGGTGGTGCTCAGCTGGTGGTGCTCAGCTGGTGGTGCTTGTTTCAGGGGGACGTTCCCTGGGATGATAAGGAGTTCCGGCTGTACCTGCTGAGCGGAGCCGCGTTCTGGACCTCCGTCACCTACTACTTCCTCTTTCGGGACGGAGGACGAGAAGTCACCTGGAAGGACTTTGTCAACAACCACCTGTCCCAAGGCATGGTGAGGACTCACCTGCTCCTGGTTCAGGAGTTCCTTGTTGAACCGGACTTTGTTCATTTGACATTTTAAATGTCAATCTGCTGCGTCGACACATTTTAAACTGTTCCCGGACGTCGTTGATGTTGTTGAACCGTCTGGTCCGAGGTGGGCGGAGTTTCTCCAGCAGTAACGGGTTGTTCCTCATGTGGGCGGAGCTTCTCCAGTAGTAACGGGTTGTTCCTCAGGTGGGCGGAGCTTCTCCAGCAGTAACGGGTTGTTCCTCACGTGGGCGGAGCTTCTCCAGTAGTAACGGGTTGTTCCTCAGGTGGGCGGAGCTTCTCCAGCAGTAACGGGTTGTTCCTCAGGTGGACCGGCTGGAGGTGGTCAACAAGCGCTACGTCAGAGTGGTCTTCTCCCCGGGGAAGACGCCGGTGGACGGGGTGAGTCCCCCACAGATCACGTCCTTCTGGACCGGTTCTGGATGTAGTCCGGACCGCCAGGACCACCCAGCCCGTCCTCAGTCTGCTTCTCTCCCTGCAGTACGTGTGGTTCAACATCGGCAGCGTGGACACCTTCGAGAGGAACCTGGAGTCGGCTCAGGCCGAGCTCGGCCTGGAGGGGGAGGGCCGGCTGCCGGTGATCTACTCCACCCAGAGTGACGGGTGAGGAACCTTCTGCCCCCCCACGCACCGTCAGACCCGGTTCTCACACTCCTTCCTCCGCAGAACCTTCCTGCTGAGCATGCTCCCCTCGGTGCTCATCATCGGCTTCCTGCTGGTCATGCTGCGGCGCGGCGTGGCGGGCGGGGGGCGGCCCGGCCGGGGGATGGGCGGCTTGTTCAGCGTCAGTGAGACGACGGCGAAGATCCTGAAAGACGAGATCGACGTCAAGTTCAAGGACGTGGCCGGCTGCGAGGAGGCGAAGCTCGAGATCATGGAGTTCGTCAACTTCCTGAAGAACCCCAAGCAGTACCAGGACCTGGGCGCCAAGATCCCCAAGGTACGGACCTCTAGGGACGGGGACCAGGTCCTCTAGGGACGGGGACCAGGTCCTCTAGGGACGGGGACCAGGACCTCTAGGGACGGGGACCAGGACCTCTAGGGACGGGGACCAGGACCTCTAGGGACGGGGACCAGGACCTCTAGGGACGGGGACCAGGTCCTCTAGGGACGGGGACCAGGTCCTCTAGGGACGGGGACCAGGACCTCTAGGGACGGGGACCAGGACCTCTAGGGTGAGGTTGGGGACCAGGTCTTTGGGCAGCACGGTGGCTCAGTGGTTAGCCCTGGGTTGGACTCCCGGTGGTTCCAGGTCCTTTCTGTGTGGAGCGTGTTCTCCTCATGTTCTCCTCTGCGTGGGTTTACTCCGGGTCCTCTGGTTTCCCCCACAATCATAAAGACATGCACCGCGTCGTATGGATATGAATGAATGTTGGTGGGGGGGAAGGGGCCGTAGTTGCCGATTGGCCGTATAGGCGCTGATTGGCTGCCTTCCGTCAGTCGGCCCAGGGCAGCTGTGCCTCCTGATGTAGCTCACCACCACCGGGGTGACTGTCACTACTGGACTCTGTGAAGAGACTTCGGGTGTCTTGAGAAGCGCTTTATAAATGATGATTGTGGTGTCTTGTGTGTGCAGGGGGCCATCTTGACGGGGCCTCCAGGAACAGGGAAGACCCTCCTGGCCAAGGCCACGGCCGGAGAGGCCAACGTGCCGTTCATCACCGTCAACGGGTCGGAGTTCCTGGAGATGTTCGTGGGCGTCGGCCCCGCCAGAGTGAGACACACACAGACACACACACACGGACACGCACACACAGACACGGACACACAGACACGGACACACAGACACGCACACACAGACACGCGACCTCATTGTGATGTCACTTCCTGTGATGTCACTTCCTGTGACAGCACTTCCTGTGACCTCATCGTGATGTCACTTCCTGTGATGTCACTTCCTGTGACCTCATCGTAAAGTCACTTCCTGTGATGTCACTTCCTGTGTCCTCATCGTGATGTCACTTCCTGTGCAGGTCAGAGATCTGTTCGTCATGGCGAGGAAGAACGCGCCCTGCATCCTCTTCATCGACGAGATCGACGCCGTGGGACGGAAGAGAGGACGAGGAAACTTTGGAGGCCAGAGCGAGCAAGAGAACACGCTGAACCAGCTGCTGGTGGAGATGGACGGTGGGTCTCAGGTCTCCATGGGGGTCCCACCACGTGGTCTCCATGGAGGTCCCACCACGTGGTCTCCATCAGTGTCCCACCACGTGGTCTCCATGGGGGTCCCACCACGTGGTCTCCATGGGGGTCCCACCAGTGTCCCACCACGTGGTCTCCATGGGGGTCCCACCACGTGGTCTCCATCAGTGTCCCACCACGTGGTCTCCATGGGGGTCCCACCACGTGGTCTCCATGGGGGTCCCACCACGTGGTCTCCATCAGTGTCCCACCACGTGGTCTCCATGGGGGTCCCACCACGTGGTCTCCATCAGTGTCCCACCACGTGGTCTCCATGGGGGTCCCACCACGTGGTCTCCATCAGTGTCCCACCACGTGGTCTCCATGGGGGTCCCACCATGTGGTCTCCATGGGGGTCCCACAGTCTGGTCCCATGGGGTCCCACCATGTGGTCTCCATGGGGGTCCCACCACGTGGTCTCCATCAGTGTCCCACCACGTGGTCTCCATCAGTGTCCCACCACGTGGTCTCCATCAGTGTCCCACCACGTGGTCTCCATGGGGGTCCCACCACGTGGTCTCCATCAGTGTCCCACCATGTGGTCTCCATGGGGGTCCCACCACGTGGTCTCCATCAGTGTCCCACCATGTGGTCTCCATCAGTGTCCCACCATGTGGTCTCCATGGGGGTCCCACCATGTGGTCTTCTTTGTGTTCAGGCTTCAACTCGGCCACCAACGTGGTGGTCCTAGCAGGAACCAACAGACCCGACATACTGGACCCGGCTCTGATGAGACCCGGACGCTTCGACAGACAGATCTACATCGGTGAGCTCTGGGTTCTGTTTGAGGGTCTGAAGGGGGGGGGGGGTCTCTTGCTGGACGGGTTCTATGTCTTCATCAGTGTGTCAGAAGTCTCGGAACCAATAGAAAAATAGAACCTTAGAACAATAGCACCGTAGAACAATAGAACCTTAGAATACTAGAAAAATAGAACTTTAGAACCATAGCACAATAGAACCTTAGAAAAATAGAACCGTATAAAAATAGAAGTTTAGAACAATAGAATCTTAGAACTTTAGAGCAATATAATAATGGAACTTTAGAACAGTATCGCCTTAGAACAATAGAATAATAGAACAATAGAACCATAGAGCAATATAATAATGGAACTTTAGAACCTTAGAACAATAGATTACTAGAGCACTATAACTGTAGAACAATAGAAGACTAGAACCGTAGTCCCCGTGTGCCCCCCTCAGGACCTCCTGATATCAAAGGCCGGGCGTCCATCTTTAAAGTGCACCTGCGTCCTCTGAGGCTGGAGGCGGAGCTGGACAAAGAGGCTCTGGCCAGGAAGATGGCCGCCCTCACACCTGGATTCTCAGGTAGGCTCCGCCCCCCGTCCCCTCCGTCTGGGCGCCGTCCTCCGGGCTCACGGGTTCTCCTCTCCCCGCTCTCCGTCTGCCAGGCGCCGACATCGCCAACGTGTGCAACGAGGCGGCGCTGATCGCCGCTCGCCACCTGGCCGACGCCATCGGCCAGAAGCACTTCGAGCAGGCCATCGAGAGGGTGATCGGAGGTGAGAGCTCCTATTGGCTGCTGGAGGGACCGGGGCGGACCAATCGGGAGGAAGCTCATCACGGTGTTGTGAGAAGTGATGAAGAGGAGGGTGTAACCTTCCTCACTTTCATGCTTGAGCTTTGAGGGGAGCTCTACTTCTCCTTCTTCACCTTGTTCTACCTGGAGGAGCCTGGTTCCCCCAGGCAGAGGTTCTGATGAGGAGCCTGGTTCCCCCAGGCAGAGGATCTGATGAGGAGCCTAGTTCTCCCAGGCAGAGGTTCTGATGAGGAGCCTGGTTCCCCCAGGCAGAGGTTCTGATGAGGAGCCTGGTTCCCCCAGGCAGAGGTTCTGATGAGGAGCCTGGTTCCCCCAGGCAGAGGTTCTGATGAGGAGCCTGGTTCCCCCAGGCAGAGGTTCTGATGAGGAGCCTGGTTCCCCCAGGCAGAGGTTCTGATGAGGGGCCTGGTTCCCCCAGGCAGAGGTTCTGATGAGGAGCCTGGTTCCCCAGGCAGAGGTTCTGATGAGGAGCCTGGTTCCCCAGGCAGAGGTTCTGATGAGGAGCCTGGTTCCCCAGGCAGAGGTTCTGATGAGGAGCCTGGTTCCCCCAGGTAGAGGTTCTGATGAGGAGCCTGGTTCCCCCAGGCAGAGGTTCTGATGAGGGGCCTGGTTCCCCCAGGCAGAGGTTCTGATGAGGAGCCTGGTTCCCCCAGGCAGAGGTTCTGATGAGGAGCCTGGTTCCCCCAGGCAGAGGTTCTGATGAGGAGCCTGGTTCCCCCAGGCAGAGGTTCTGATGAGGAGCCTGGTTCCCCCAGGCAGAGGTTCTGATGAGGAGCCTGGTTCCCCCAGGCAGTGGTTCTGATGAGGAGCCTGGTTCCCCCAGGCAGAGGTTCTGATGAGGAGCCTGGTTCCCCCAGAGTCCTGTTGGTGACCAGGTCTGTATTGCAGGTCTGGAGAAGAAGACTCAGGTCCTGCAGCCGGAGGAGAAGAAGACGGTGGCGTACCACGAGGCGGGGCACGCCGTGGCCGGCTGGTTCCTGGAGCACGCCGACCCTCTGCTGAAGGTCACTTCCTGTCACTATTACCCATGAGCCTCAGCTGTTGTGGAGGTGTGACGGAGGGTGTGGTTACCTGTGCAGGTGTCCATCATCCCCCGAGGGAAGGGCCTGGGCTACGCTCAGTACCTCCCCCGAGAGCAGTACCTGTACACCACGGAGCAGCTGCTGGACCGCATGTGCATGACGCTGGGAGGCCGGGTCGCCGAGGAGATCTTCTTTGGTCGGATCACCACCGGAGCCCAGGACGACCTCCGGAAGGTCACGGAGAGCGCCTACGCACAGGTCAGAGGGCCTACACACAGGTCAGAGGGCCTACACACAGGTCAGAGGGCCTACACACAGGTCAGAGGTCACAGAGGGTCTGCACAGAGGTCACAGAGGGTCTGCACAGAGGGCCTACACACAGGTCAGAGGGCCTACACACAGGTCAGAGGGCCTACACACAGGTCAGAGGGCCTACACACAGGTCAGAGGGCCTACACACAGGTCACAGAGGGCCTACACACAGGTCACAGAGGGCCTACACACAGGTCACAGGGCCTACACACAGGTCAGAGGGCCTACACACAGGTCAGAGGGCCTACACACAGGTCAGAGGGCCTACACACAGGTCAGAGGTCACAGAGGGTCTGCACAGAGGTCAGAGGTCACAGAGGGTCTGCACAGAGGTCAGAGGTCACAGAGGGCCTACACACAGGTCAGAGGGCCTACACACAGGTCAGAGGGCCTACACACAGGTCAGAGGGCCTACACACAGGTCAGAGGGCCTACACACAGGTCAGAGGGCCTACACACAGGTCAGAGGTCACAGAGGGTCTGCACAGAGGTCAGAGGTCACAGAGGGCCTACACACAGGTCAGAGGTCACAGAGGGCCTACACACAGGTCAGAGGGCCTACACACAGGTCAGAGGGCCTACACACAGGTCAGAGGTCACAGAGGGCCTACACACAGGTCAGAGGGCCTACACACAGGTCAGAGGGCCTACACACAGGTCAGAGGGCCTACACACAGGTCAGAGGTCACAGAGGGCCTACACACAGGTCAGAGGGCCTACACACAGGTCAGAGGTCACAGAGGGCCTACACACAGGTCAGAGGGCCTACACACAGGTCAGAGGTCACAGAGGGTCTGCACAGAGGTCAGAGGTCACAGAGGGCCTACACACAGGTCAGAGGGCCTGCACAGAGGTCAGAGGTCACACAGCGCCTACACAGAGGTCACAGAGCTGTTTCCTGTCCCGGTGCAGATCGTGCAGTTCGGCATGAACGAGAAGGTGGGCCAGGTGTCCTTCGACCCGCCCCGGCAGGGGGAGGCGGTTCTGGAGAAGCCGTACAGCGAGGCCACGGCCCGGCTCATCGACACCGAGGTCCGACTCCTCATCAGCGAGGCCCACCGCAGAACCCACCGGCTGCTGGGCGGCAGGAGGCCGGAGGTGGAGAAGGTACCGCAGAGGGTTCTGGCCCTGTTCTAGATGCATGTGGAACCAGCACTCGTAGAACCCTCCTGTACCGGGGTTCTGGCCCTGTTCTGTGGTTCTGCAGGTGGCTCTGCGGCTGCTGGAGAAGGAGGTTCTGGATAAGAGCGACATGGTGGAGCTGCTGGGCCCGCGTCCCTTCGTAGAGAAGTCCACGTACGAAGACTTCGTGGAGGGAACCGGCGGCCTGGACGAGGACACCACGCTGCCCGAGGGCCTGAAGGACTGGAACCAGGAGAGGCCGGACCGGGAGGAGAGCCCGGAGGACCAGGTGGCCCGGCAGATCTCTGGAGGGATGCCCTTCTAGAACCTGGACGGGTTCTGATCGTCATGGATCTCACATATCATCCGCCGCGCCAATCTCTGTTCTCCAGGGTCCAGCTTCAGGGACCTTGAGTGGTTCTAGAACCTTATGGAACCACATCTCTGTTCTCCAGGGTCCAGCTTCAGGGACCTTGAGTGGTTCTAGAACCTTATGGAACCACATCTCTGTTCTTCAGGGACCTTGAGTGGTTCTAGAACCTTATGGAACCACATCTCTGTTCTTCAGGGACCTTGAGTGGTTCTAGAACCTTATGGAACCACATCTCTGTTCTCCAGGGTCCAGCTTCAGGGACCTTGAGTGGTTCTAGAACCTTATGGAACCACATCTCTGTTCTCCAGGGTCTAGCTTCAGGGACCTTGAGTGGTTCTAGAACCTTATGGAACCACATCTCTGTTCTTCAGGGACCTTGAGTGGTTCTAGAACCTTATGGAACCACATCTCTGTTCTTCAGGGACCTTGAGTGGTTCTAGAACCTTATGGAACCACATCTCTGTTCTCCAGGGTCCAGCTTCAGGGACCTTGAGTGGTTCTAGAACCTTATGGGAACCACATCTCTGTTCTTCAGGTACCTTGAGTGGTTCTAGAACCTTATGGAACCACATCTCTGTTCTCCAGGGTCCAGCTTCAGGGACCTTATGGAACCACCAACAGCTGCTGGACTCTTGAGTTGTAACAACTGTCAAAGAACTTTGACATCAAAGGCTGGTCATCAATATGTTCCATTAGTCAACAACAATAATCAGATCCGAGCTCAGAGCCGCTCCTCGGCTAGAACCGTCTAGAACCTGCTCAGTGAGGAGCTCCATGCTAACATCAAAGCTAACGCTAGCACGTGGGTGATTGGTCATCAATGATGAGTTATTAACAGGAAGTCGTATCAATGTGTTGAAATGAGTCAAATGCGGTAATCCTTTGAATAAAGGCAGTGTGCCTTTTCTACCTGAGGCGACTGACTACTTGGATCCTGCTAAGTGTCTTTAGATGAGTTTATCTCTGAGTTCCTGTTGGATTGTTGGTCTGTCCTGTTGTAGGATTGGTTTGGTCGAGAGGTGTGTCCTGATTACTGACACCTGAATCTTCACTGATTGGACGAGCGCTCATCACCTGGTTTCAATTGAGTGTCATTTGAATACCAACGAGCAAGGGGCGGGGTCAACGCGGCTCGAGGTAATCGGCACCAACCTGGGCTCAGAACCGGATCGGGTCTTTAGCGTCAGAAGACTCGGAGGACAAAGACATCGGAGTCTTCGTGGCTGAGTATTTCACCATTTAGTGAATATGTGTGTATTTCCCATACCTGTGTATCTCTCCTCGTAGTTCCTCTAGGACTCGTTCATTCATGGACCGGAACCCCTCCTCTCTCCTCCTCTCTCCTCCTCTCTCCTCCTCTCTGTCCTCCTCTCTCCTCTCCCTCCTCCTCTCTCGTCCTCTCTCCTCCTCTCTGTCCTCCTCTCTCTCTCCCCTCCTCCTCTCTCTCTCCTCCTCTGTCCTCCTCTCCCTCCTTCTCTCTCTCTGTCGTTCTCTCCTCTCTCCTCCTCTCTGTCCTCTTCTCTGTCCTCCTCTCTCTCTCCTCCTCCTCTCTCCTCCTCTCTCTCCTCCTCTCTCTCCCCTCCTCCTCTCTCTCCTCTCCTCCTCCTCTCCTCTGTCCTCCTCTCCCTCCTTCTCTCTGTCGTTCTCTCCTCCTCTCTGTCCTCCTCTCTCTCTCCCCTCCTCCTCTCCTCCTCTCTCCTCCTCTCTCCTCCTCTCTCGTCCTCTCTCTGCAGCCAGAAGCTGGTTCTACCTGACACAATTCAGTCTTCCTTCTCTAACCCTCCTTCAACCCCCTGGCCCCTCCTCCTTCATCCCCCTGGCCCCTCCTCCTTCCACTCTTCTGCCACTTTGTGACTACGTTACAAACAAGATGGACGACATCCGCTCCTCCTTTACTCATCCATCTTCTATCACCTCACCAGCACTAACTTCTTCATCCCCCTCTCTTTCACCGCCTTGTCTCCCAATCAGGTTCTCAGCTTGGTGACCTCCGCTGACCGACCACCTGACCCCTTGACCCCGTCTCCCATCCTCCAGGCTGTTGCTCCTGACCTTCTGACCTCTCACCATCTTATTAACAGCTCCTGAAGAAACCACCTCGACCCGTCTGGAGGCAGAACTACAGACGGGTCTCTCTTCTTCCTTTTCTCTCCAAAGCTCTGGAGCGAGCTCTCTGTAACCGAGTGTCCTCCTGTCTCCACGGCAACGACCTCCTTGACCCTCACCAGTCTGGAGACAAGGCTCCGTCCTGGGTCCCCTCCTCTTCCTCTCACTGTGGGGTCCCTCAAGGCCACGTCCTGGGTCCCTCCTCTTCCTCTCACTATGGGGTCCTCAAGGCTCAGTCCTGGGTCCCCTCCTCTTCCTCTCACTATGGGGTCCCTCAAGGCTCCGTCCTGGGTCCCCTCCTCTTCCTCTCACTGTGGGGTCCCTCAAGGCTCCGTCCTGGGTCCCCTCCTCTTCCTCTCACTATGGGGTCCCTCAAGGCTCCGTCCTGGTCCCCTCTTCCTCTCACTGTGGGGTCCCTCAAGGTCTGTCCTGGGTCCCTCCTCTTCCTCTCACTATGGGGTCCCTCAAGGCTCCGTCCTGGGTCCCCTCCTCTTCCTCTCACTATGGGGTTCCTCAAGGCCACGTCCTGGGTCCCCTCCTCTTCCTCTCACTGTGGGGTCCCTCAAGGCTCTGTCCTGGGTCCCCTCCTCTTCCTCTCACTATGGGGTCCCTCAAGGCTCCGTCCTGGGTCCCCTCCTCTTCCTCTCACTATGGGGTCCCTCAAGGCTCCGCCCTGGGTCCCCTCCTCTTCCTCTCACTATGGGGTCCCTCAAGGCTCCGCCATGGGTCCCCTCCTCTTCCTCTCACTATGGGGTCCCTCAAGGCTCCGTCCTGGGTCCCCTCCTCTTCCTCTCACTATGGGGTTCCTCAAGGCTCCGTCCTGGGTCCCCTCCTCTTCCTCTCACTATGGGGTCCATCAAGGCTCCGTCCTGGGTCCCCTCCTCTTCCTCTCACTATGGGGTCCCTCAATGTCACTCTTGCCTGTCTTCAAAACTTGAGAGCCCTGTGTAATGTAAAGAAGAAGAACCAGTGGAACTATTTAACCCTTTCACGTGTTTATGGAATAAAGATCTTCCAGATGAAGAGGGAACGTCTCGTTCTGCTTGTTTACATGTTTATGACGTGAGTTACGGACTCACTCTCTGCTTCTGGTACTGTCACTATACTTTCTGATCCATACATCCTGCAGCCTTTTATTTTGAAGTTCCTCAAAGCGGAAGTGTCGTAGACCGGAAGTGCTGCTGCAGGTCTGAGAGCCGGGACTCAGACCTGTGAACTGAAGAATAAAACGAGTTCCTGAGCAGCGGCGTGACGCTGATCAGCTAATCCTCATATTATCGATCCGCGCTGCGTGACTTCAGTGTGACGCAAGCTGATGATAATTATTCAATATTATAATCAAAGCCAATAATGTTATGAATGTAATACTAATATATATCATATAATACAAACATGCAGAATAAATAATAAAAATAGACATATAAACTAAGTTATGGTTCTAATTATTGAAAACATTGTTTCATAAACTTTTATTTTGAAGGCTAATCACCAAAGTGGAAGTGTTTAACGTTCTATATTTCAGTACCATTGTATTATAGGAAGTGTTCAATTTTTTAATTTATTATAGTTAGTCAAATTTCATAAATTGTGAAGACGAAACGATAAAGTACATTCCTATCCTGTTCGGGAGTGTCCTGTTGAACGGTTCGACTGGGTCTTTTATTGTGAATCCGAGACCGGATGCTCGTACGGCGGCTGGCTGGGCTCAGTCCGCTGCGCCCTGCTGACGATGGGAGACGTTCTCTGCGAAGAGCTCGAGGATCTGGTTCACTTCTCGGTGCACGACCTGCCGGCACGAGGCTATGTCGTCATGGAGGAGATCCGACGTCAGGGGAAACTCTGTGACGTCACGCTCAAGGTACATCCGATATCGCTCTAAGCCGCAGTTAGCCTGCTAGCTAGATGTTAATAACAAGCTAACGCACGGAGGATGCTAGCTCATTTGACCTTTGACCCCTGAGAGCCACAGAGGAGAGGTGCAGGTGTTTCCTGTCTGGTAAAGAGAGAGAGGTCTTATTTCTGCCTCCGCGCTGCGGCGGAGTGATACCTTCAAGTACATCGAGCCTTCATTGTAGCTAGCACTAAGACTCGCTGCCGTTACCTTGACCCCTGACCTGTAGGGGGCGCACCTCCGTTCACCCCTTGTGCTTGCTGCAGGTGGGGGATCACAAGTTCAGCGCCCACCGCGTCGTGCTGGCGGCCTCCATCCCGTACTTCCACGCCATGTTCACCATGGACATGGTGGAGTGTAAACAAGACGAGATCCTGATGCAGGGCATGGACCCCAGGTACCAGAGACCAGCAGACCAGGTCCCCACCAGACCAGGTCCCCACCAGTCTAACCAGTGCCTGTCTCCCTCAGCGCTCTGGAGGCTCTCATCAATTTTGCGTACAGCGGCCATGTTGCCATCGACCAGCAGAACGTCCAGTCGCTCCTGATTGGCTCGAGCTTCCTGCAGCTTCAGAGCGTGAAGGACGCCTGCTGCTCCTTCCTGCAGGAGAGGTCAGTGGCACACGCCACTACGCACACGCCACCACACGCCACTATGCACACGCCACCACACGCCACTATGCACACGCCACGCACACGCCACTATGCACACGCCACCACACGCCACCACACGCCACTATGCACACGCCACCACACGCCACTATGCACACGCCACCACACGCCACTATGCACACGCCACGCACACGCCACCACACGCCACTATGCACACGCCACGCACACGCCACCACACGCCACTATGCACACGCCACGCACACGCCACTATGCACATGCCACGCACACGCCACCACACGCCACTATGCACATGCCACGCACACGCCACCACACGCCACTATGCACACGCCACGCACACGCCACTATGCACACACTATGCACACGCCACCACACGCCACTATGCACACGCCACCACACGCCACTATGCACACGCCACGCCACCACACGCCACTATGCACACGCCACCACACGCCACTATGCACACGCCACGCCACCACACGCCACTATGCACACGCCACGCACACGCCACGCACACGCCACTATGCACACGCCACGCACACGCCACCACACGCCACTATGCACACGCCACGCACACGCCACCACACGCCACGCACACGCCACTATGCACACGCCACGCACACGCCACCACACGCCACTATGCACACGCCACTATGCACACGCCACTATGCACACGCCACCACACGCCACTATGCACACGCCACCACACGCCACTATGCACACGCCACTATGCACACGCCACACGCCACTATGCACACGCCACCACACGCCACTATGCACACGCCACCACACGCCACTATGCACACGCCACGCACACGCCACTATGCACACGCCACGCACACGCCACCACACGCCACTATGCACACGCACACGCCACGCACACGCCACCACACGCCACTATGCACACGCCACGCCACCACCCGCCACGCACACGCCACTATGCACACGCCACGTACACGCCACATGCCACGCACACGCCACGCACACGCCACTATGCACACGCCACGCACACGCACACGCCACTATGCACACGCCACGCACACGCCACTATGCACACGCCACTATGCACACGCCACTATGCACACGCCACCACACACGCCACTATGCACACGCCACGCACACGCCACTATGCACACGCCACTATGCACACGCCATTATGCACACGCCACGCACACGCCACTATGCGCCACTTACCACCACTAACACGTGCCTGTGGTGCACACGCCACCACACGCCACTATGTCTGCCACGCCACTATGCAGTGTCTGCACACGCCACTAAGATGCACACGTCTATGCACACGCCACCCAAGCACGGTCGGTGCACACGCCACGCACACGGTCTGTGGTGCACACACCACACTATACACATACTATACATACACACGCCACACACACGCCACACTATGCACACGCTACGCAACGCACACATGTGTGCTGTCTCTGTTGGAGAACCCAGACTTTAGCACCAAGTTCTGCAGGCACTGTCTGGTCTGGAGCTCAGGTTCCACCCTAAGAAGTGTCTGTGGTGCTCAGGTTCCACCCTAAGAAGTGTCTGTGGTCTGTGGTGCTCAGGTTCCACCCTAAGCAGTGTCTGTGGTGCTCAGGTTCCACCCTAAGAAGTGTCTGTGGTGCTCAGGTTCCACCCTAAGAAGTGTCTGTGGTGCTCAGGTTCCACCCTAAGAAGTGTATGTGGTCTGTGGTGCTCAGGTTCCACCCTAAGCAGTGTCTGTGGTCTGTGGTGCTCAGGTTCCACCCTAAGCAGTGTCTGTGGTCTGTGGTGCTCAGGTTCCACCCTAAGAAGTGTCTGTGGTCTGTGGTGCTCAGGTTCCACCCTAAGCAGTGTCTGTGGTGCTCAGGTTCCACCCTAAGAAGTGTCTGTGGTCTGTGGTGCTCAGGTTCCACCCTAAGAAGTGTCTGTGGTGCTCAGGTTCCACCCTAAGAAGTGTCTGTGGTCTGTGGTGCTCAGGTTCCACCCTAAGCAGTGTCTGGTCTGTGGTGCTCAGGTTCCACCCTAAGCAGTGTCTGTGGTCTGTGGTGCTCAGGTTCCACCCTAAGCAGTGTCTGTGGTGCTCAGGTTCCACCCTAAGAAGTGTCTGTGGTCTGTGGTGCTCAGGTTCCACCCTAAGAAGTGTCTGTGGTGCTCAGGTTCCACCCTAAGAAGTGTCTGTGGTCTGTGGTGCTCAGGTTCCACCCTAAGAAGTGTCTGTGGTCTGTGGTGCTCAGGTTCCACCCTAAGCAGTGTCTGGTCTGTGGTGCTCAGGTTCCACCCTAAGCAGTGTCTGTGGTCTGTGGTGCTCAGGTTCCACCCTAAGCAGTGTCTGTGGTGCTCAGGTTCCACCCTAAGTGTCTGTGGTCTGTGGTGCTCAGGTTCCACCCTAAGAACTGTCTGTGGTCTGTGGTGCTCAGGTTACACCCTAAGTGTCTGTGGTCTGTGGTGCTCAGGTTCCACCCTAAGCAGTGTCTGTGGTCTGTGGTGCTCAGGTTCCACCCTAAGCAGTGTCTGTGGTCTGTGGTGCTCAGGTTCCACTACCTGTGCAGTGTGTGTGTCTCAGGTGAGCTGCACGGTGTCCACCCCAAGTGTACCTGTGCAGGTGTGTGTCTCACTGTGTACCTGTGCAGGTGTGTGTCTCACTGTGTACCTGTGCAGGTGTGTGTCTCACTGTGTACCTGTGCAGGTGTGTGTCTCACTGTGTGTACCTGTGCAGGTGTGTGTCTCACTGTGTGTACCTGTGCAGGTGTGTGTCTCACTGTGTACCTGTGCAGGTGTGTGTCTCACTGTGTACCTGTGCAGGTGTGTGTCTCACTGTACCTGTGCAGGTGTGTGTCTCACTGTGTACCTGTGCAGGTGTGTGTCTCACTGTGTACCTGTGCATGTGTGTGTCTCACTGTGTACCTGTGCAGGTGTGTGTCTCACTGTGTACCTGTGCAGGTGTGTGTCTCACTGTGTACCTGTGCAGGTGTGTGTCTCACTGTGTACCTGTGCATGTGTGTGTCTCACTGTGTACCTGTGCATGTGTGTCTCACTGTGTACCTGTGCATGTGTGTGTCTCACTGTGTACCTGTGCATGTGTGTGTCTCACTGTGTACCTGTGCATGTGTGTGTCTCACTGTGTACCTGTGCATGTGTGTGTCTCACTGTGTACCTGTGCATGTGTGTGTCTCACTGTGTACCTGTGCATGTGTGTCTCACTGTGTACCTGTGCAGGTGTGTGTCTCACTGTGTACCTGTGCATGTGTGTGTCTCACTGTGTACCTGTGCAGGTGTGTGTCTCACTGTGTACCTGTGCAGGTGTGTGTCTCACTGTGTACCTGTGCATGTGTGTGTCTCACTGTGTACCTGTGCATGTGTGTGTCTCACTGTGTACCTGTGCAGGTGTGTGTCTCACTGTGTACCTGTGCATGTGTGTGTCTCACTGTGTACCTGTGCATGTGTGTGTCTCACTGTGTACCTGTGCAGGTGTGTGTCTCACTGTGTACCTGTGCAGGTGTGTGTCTCACTGTGTACCTGTGCAGGTGTGTGTCTCACTGTGTACCTGTGCATGTGTGTGTCTCACTGTGTACCTGTGCAGGTGTGTGTCTCACTGTGTACCTGTGCAGGTGTGTGTCTCACTGTGTACCTGTGCATGTGTGTGTCTCACTGTGTACCTGTGCAGGTGTGTGTCTCACTGTGTACCTGTGCATGTGTGTGTCTCACTGTGTACCTGTGCATGTGTGTGTCTCACTGTGTACCTGTGCAGGTGTGTGTCTCACTGTGTACCTGTGCAGGTGTGTGTCTCACTGTGTACCTGTGCAGGTGTGTGTCTCACTGTGTACCTGTGCATGTGTGTGTCTCACTGTGTACCTGTGCATGTGTGTCTCACTGTGTACCTGTGCAGGTGTGTGTCTCACTGTGTACCTGTGCAGGTGTGTGTCTCACTGTGTACCTGTGCATGTGTGTGTCTCACTGTGTACCTGTGCAGGTGTGTGTCTCACTGTGTACCTGTGCATGTGTGTGTCTCACTGTGTACCTGTGCATGTGTGTGTCTCACTGTGTACCTGTGCATGTGTGTCTCACTGTGTACCTGTGCAGGTGTGTGTCTCACTGTGTACCTGTGCAGGTGTGTGTCTCACTGTGTACCTGTGCAGGTGTGTGTCTCACTGTGTACCTGTGCAGGTGTGTGTCTCACTGTGTACCTGTGCAGGTGTGTGTCTCACTGTGTACCTGTGCAGGTGTGTGTCTCACTGTGTACCTGTGCAGGTGTGTGTCTCACTGTGTACCTGTGCAGGTGTGTGTCTCACTGTGTACCTGTGCAGGTGTGTGTCTCACTGTGTACCTGTGCAGGTGTGTGTCTCACTGTGTACCTGTGCAGGTGTGTGTCTCACTGTGTACCTGTGCATGTGTGTGTCTCACTGTGTACCTGTGCAGGTGTGTGTCTCACTGTGTACCTGTGCAGGTGTGTGTCTCACTGTACCTGTGCATGTGTGTGTCTCACTGTGTACCTGTGCAGGTGTGTCTCACTGTGTACCTGTGCAGGTGTGTGTCTCACTGTGTACCTGTGCATGTGTGTGTCTCACTGTGTACCTGTGCAGGTGTGTGTCTCACTGTGTACCTGTGCAGGTGTGTGTCTCACTGTGTACCTGTGCAGGTGTGTGTCTCACTGTGTACCTGTGCAGGTGTGTGTCTCACTGTGTACCCGTGCAGGTGTGTGTCACCATGTGTACCTGTGGAGGTGTGTGTCAAAGATCACTGAACCTGTGCAGGAAATCCATCCTGTGTGTCGACCTCACTTCCTGTCGGACCGAGTCCAGCAGGACGACCTGGTCCGCTGCTGCCACAAATGCAGGTGAGACGACTCAGACGCCTGAGGACAGACACCTGAGGACAGACGCCTGGAGTTCAGGGACTCCAGTCTCTGTGTTGACTCTGACTGGTGGCCCGTGACCCTTGTCTGTGACTCTTGCCTCTTGTCTGTGTCTCTTGTCCGTGTCTCTTGTCTGTGACACCTGAGGACAGACGCCTGAGGATAGACACCTGAGGACAGACACCTGAGGACAGACGCCTGGAGTTCAGGGACTCCAGTCTCTGTGTTGACTCTGACTGGTGGCCCGTGACCCTTGTCTGTGACTCTTGCCTCTTGTCTGTCTCTTTTCTGTGACTCTTGTATCTTGCCTCTTGTCTCTGTCTGTGACTCATGTGTCTTGTCTGTGACTCTTGTCCGTGACCCTTGTCTGTGATTCGTGCCTCTTCCCTCCTGTCTGTGACTCTTCTCTCTTGTCTGTGACTCTTGTATGTGTCTCTTGTCTCTGTCTGTGACTCTTGTATCTTGTCTGTGACTATTGACTCTTGTATCTTGTCTGTGTCTCTTGTATGTGACGCTTGTATCTTGTCTGTGTCTCTTGTGTCTTGCCTCTTGTATGTGACTCTTGTCTCTGTCTGTGACTCTTGTATCTTGCCTCTTGCCTCTTGTCTGTGACTCTTGTATCTTGTCTCTTGTCTGTGACTCTTGTCTCTTGTCTGTGCCTCTTGTATCCTGCCTCTTGTCTCTTGTCTGTGACACTTGTCTCTGTCTGTGACTCTTGCCTCTTGTCTGTGACTCTTGTATCTTGCCTCTTGTCTGTGGCTCTTGTATCTTGCCTCTTGTCTGTGCCTCTTGCCTCTTGTCTCTGACTCTTGTATATTGCCTCTTGTCTCTGTATGTGACTCTTGACTCTTGTCTGTGTCTCTTTTATGTGACTCTTGTATCTTGCCTCTTGTCTCTGTCTGTGACTCATGTATCTTGTATGTGACTCTTGCATCTTGTATCTTGTATGTGATTCTTGTATCTTGCCTCTTGTCTCTGTGACTCTTGTATCTTGCCTATTGTCTGTGACTCTTGTCTCTGTCTGTCTGTGACTCTTGTATCTTGCCCCCTTTCTCTGTCTGTGACTCTTGTATCTTGCCTATTGACATAATATTTATTATGTATGTGCTTTTTATTGCGTATCTTTAACTAAACAATCAGAGAATCTCCGGCTCCGTTCCCCACACCAAGGTCTGTGACTCTTGTATATTGCCTAAAGTGATAACAAACCAGACGGAAGGAATATGTCAATATGCCTCAGTTCCACTTCTCCATCTGTTGTTATGTGTGTGTGTTCAGCTAAAGGCTTAAAAAAAGGACCAAGGTGACTCTGAATGCTATTGTCCTTGTGAAACACGTCGTCTGTGACTCTTGATCAAAGCTTTGAAGATACTCGTTGTCTGTGCCTCTTGTCTGTGAGCGTGAATCTTGTATAGAGGAAAAAAACCTATCACCTATTGTCTGTGACTCTTGTCTCTGTCTGTGACTCTTGTATATTGCCTCTTGTCTGTGACCCTTGTATATTGCCTCTTGTCTGTGACTCTTGTATCTGTCTGTGACTTGTATCTGTCTGTGACTCTTGTATCTTGTCTGTGACTCTTGTATCTTGCCTCTTGTCTGTGACTCTTGCCTCTTGTATCTTGCCTCTTGTCTGTGCCTCTTGCCTCTTGTCTCTGACTCTTGTATATTGCCTCTTGTCTGTGACTCTTGTATGTGTCTCTTGTCTGTGACTCTTGTATCTTGCCTCTTGTCTGTGACTCTTGTATCTTGCCTCTTGTCTGTGACTCTTGTACCTTGCCCCTGTTCTCTGTCTGTGACTCTTGTATATTGCCTCTTGTCTGTGTCTGTGACTCTCGTCTCTTGCCTCTTGTGTCTCTTGTCTCTTTTATGTGACTCTTTTGTATATTGCCTCTTGTCTGTGACTCTTGTATGTGTCTCTTGTCTGTGACTCTTGTATCTTGCCTCTTGTCTGTGACTCTTGTCTCTGTCTGTGACTCTTGTATATTGCCTCTTGTCTATGTCTGTGACTCTTGCCTCTTGTGTCTCTTGCCTCTTTTATGTGACTCTTTTGTATATTGCCTCTTGTCTGTGTCTCTTGTCTGTGACACTTGTCTCTGTCTGTGACTCTTGTATGTGACTCTTGCCTCTTGTCTGTGACTCTTGTATCTTGCCTCTTGTCTGTGGCTCTTGTATATTGCCTCTTGTCTGTGGCTCTTGTATCTTTCCTCTTGTCTGTGACTCTTGCCTCTTGTCTCTGACTCTTGTATATTGCCTCTTGTCTCTGTCTGTGACTCTTGTCCGTGACTCTGGTCTGTGACTCTTGCATCTTGTCTCTTGTATGTGACTCTTGTATCTTGCCTCTTGTCTCTGTCTGTGACTTGTCTATCTGTGACTCTTACCTATTGTCTCTGTCTGTGACTCTTGTATCTTGCCCCCTTTCTCTGTCTGTGACTCTTGTCTCTGTCTGTGACTCTTGTCTCTTGACTCTTGTGTATCTTGCCTCTTGTCTATATATGTGACTCTTGCCTATTGCCTCTGTCTGTGACTCTTGTACCTTGCCCCTGTTCTCTGTCTGTGACTCTTGTATATTGCCTCTTGTCTATGTCTGTGACTCTTGCCTCTTGTGTCTCTTGCCTCTTTTATGTGACTCTTTTGTATATTGCCTCTTGTCTGTGACTCTTGCCTCTTGTCTGTGTCTCTTGTATGTGTCTCTTGTATGTGACTCTTGTATCTTTAATTTTAATTTTAAATTTATTTAACCAGGAGATACCTCATTGAGATTAAAAATCTCCTTTACAAGAGTGTCCTGGCCAAGACAGCAGCAGCAGCACGTCACACAAAGTTCCATACAATACAACATAAAACAGTGACAGACAATATATAAAACGAAAAACAAAATCACAGCATGAATCCAAAACTAAGACTCAGCAACTCAGCTCACACAGGAGCATACCTCCGTCATATAAAACATCTACAGCTAGATGAATTTCCTCCAATATTTTCAATCTATTTTAAAAACACCTAAGTGACTCTTGGCTCAGAGTTGTCTGTTCAGAAAATTGCAATTGTCTGTGCAACTCTTAATGGACCTTCCCCATTCAACCTCCTACGGGGAGCAATGGTGAGTCAGAGCCTTAAGATTAGTGATGAACCTCAATGCTCCATGGTAGACAGTATCTAGGGTGGAGACACATTGAGAAGATGCATGCATATATAAGACATCACCATCATCAATCACAGGCATAAAAGTAGCAGCAACAAGTCTCTTTTTCTTGCCTATTGTCTGTGACTCTTGTCTCTGTCTGTGACTCTTGTATATTGCCTCTTGTCTATGTCTGTGACTCTTGTCTCTTGCCTCTTTTATGTGACTCTTTTGTATATTGCCTCTTGTCTGTGACTCTTGACTCTTGTATCTGTATGTGACTCTTGCCTCTTGTCTGTGTCTCTTTTCTGTGACTCTTGTATCTTGCCTCTTGTCTCTGTCTGTGACTCATGTGTCTTGTCTGTGACTCTTGTCTGTGACTCTTGTCCGTGACCCTTGTCTGTGATTTGTGCCTCTTCCCTCCTGTCTGTGTCTCTTCTCTCTTGTCTGTGACTCTTGTATGTGTCTCTTATCTCTGTCTGTGACTCTTGTATCTTGTCTGTGACTATTGACTCTTGTATCTGTATGTGACTCTTGCCTCTTGTCTGTGTCTCTTTTCTGTGACTCTTGTATCTTGCCTCTTGTCTCTGTCTGTGACTCATGTGTCTTGTCTGTGACTCTTGTCCGTGACCCTTGTCTGTGATTTGTGCCTCTTCCCTCCTGTCTGTGTCTCTTCTCTCTTGTCTGTGACTCTTGTATGTGTCTCTTATCTCTGTCTGTGACTCTTGTATCTTGTCTGTGACTATTGACTCTTGTATCTTGTCTGTGTCTCTTGTATGTGACGCTTGTATCTTGTCTGTGTCTCTTGTGTCTTGCCTCTTGTATGTGACTTGTCTCTGTCTGTGACTCTTGTATCTTGCCTCTTGTCTCTGTCTGTGACTCTTGCCTCTTGTCTGTGACTCTTGTATCTTGTCTCTTGTCTGTGACTCTTGTATCCTGCCTCTTGTCTGTGCCTCTTGTATATTGCCTCTTGTCTGTGACTCTTGTCTCTTGTCTGTGACACTTGTCTCTTGTCTGTGTCTCTTGTCTGTGACACTTGTCTCTGTCTGTGACTCTTGTATGTGACTCTTGTCTGTGACTCTTGTATCTTGCCTCTTGTCTGTGACTCTTGCCTCTTGTCTCTGACTCTTGTATATTGTCTCTTGTCTCTCTATGTGACTCTTGACTCTTGTCTGTGTCTCTTTTCTGTGACTTGCCTCTTGTCTCTGTCTGTGACTCATGTATCTTGTCTGTGACTCTTGTCCGTGACTCTGGTCTGTGACTCTTGCATCTTGTCTCTTGTATGTGACTCTTGTATCTTGCCTCTTGTCTCTGTCTGTGACTCTTGCCTCTTGTCTCTATCTGTGACTCTTGCCTATTGTCTCTGTCTGTGACTCTTGTCTGTGACTCTCGTATCTTGCATATTGTCTGTGACTCTTGTCTCTGTCTGTGACTCTTGTATATTGCCTCTTGTCTATGTCTGTGACTTGTCTCTTGTTTCTGACTCTTGTATATTGCCTCTTGTCTGTGACTCTTGCATCTTGTCTGTGACTCTTGTATCTTGCCTCTTGTCTCTATCTGTGACTCTTGCCTCTTGTGTATCTTGCCTCTTGTCTGTGACCCTTGTATCTTGCCTCTTGTCTGTGACTCTTGACTCTTGTATCTGTCTGACTCTTGTATCTTGCCTCTTGTCTCTGTCTGTGACTCATGTCTCTTGTTTGTGACTCTTGTCTGTGACTCTTGCATCTTGTATCTTGTCTGTGACTCTTGTATCTTGCCCCTGTTCTCTGTCTGTGACTCTTGTATCTTGCCTATTGTCTGTGACTCTTGTATATTGCCTCTTGTCTATATACAGGACTGTCTCAGAAAATTAGAATATTGTGATAAAGTTCTTTATTTTCTGTAATGCAATTTAAAAAACAAAAATGTCATGCATTCTGGATTCATTACAAATCAACTGAAATATTGCAAGCCTTTTATTCTTTTAATATTGCTGATTGCTTAAGAAAACTCTAAAATCCTCTCATAAAATTTTAATATTTCCTCAGACCAAGTAAAAAAAAAGATTTATAACAGCTGAGTGTTTGTCAAGGCTCAGGAAACCCTTGCAGGTGTTTCGAGTTAATTAGACAATTCAAGTGATTTGTTTAATACCCTACTAGTATACTTTTCATGATATTCTAATATTTAGAGATAGGATATTTGAGTTTTCTTAGCTGTAAGCCATAATCAGCAATATTAAAGAATAAAGGCTTGCAATATTTCAGTTGATTTGTAATGAATCCAGAATGCATGACATTTTTGTTTTTGAATTACAAAATAAAGAACTTCATCACAATATTCTAATTTTCTGAGACAGTCCTGTATGTGACTCTTGCCTCTTGTCTGTGACTCTTGTACCTTGCCCCTGTTCTCTGTCTGTGACTCTTGTACCTTGCCCCTGTTCTCTGTCTGTGACTCTTGTCTCTGTCTGTGACTCTTGTATATTGCCTCTTGTCTATGTCTGACTCTTGTCTATGTCTGTGACTCTTGCCTCTTGTGTCTCTTGCCTCTTTTATGTGACTCTTTTGTATATTGCCTCTTGTCTGTGACTCTTGACTCTTGTATCTGTATGTGACTCTTGTCTGACTCTTGTCTCTTGTCTGTGTATCTTGTCTGTGACTCGTGTCTCTTGTCTGTGACTCTTGTATCCTGCCTCTTGTATGTGACTCTTGCCTCTTGTCTGTGACTCTTGTATCTTGCCTCTTGTCTCTGTCTGTGACTCATGTGTCTTGTCTGTGACTCTTGTCCGTGACCCTTGTTACATGTCATTTGGCTCTCGACTTACAGTACTGTGACATTCATTCACTTGTGGCAGCTACAGGGGAGCAACTCAGGGTTAAGTGTCTTGCTCAAGGACACTTGACTACGGGTTTGAACCTCCAACCCCCTGATTGAAAGACGGACCTGCTACCCACTCACCCATAGTGAGTGGGTGAGTGGGTGTGATTTGTGCCTCTTCCCTCCTGTCTGTGTCTCTTCTCTCTTGTCTGTGACTCTTGTATGTGTCTCTTATCTGTGACTCTTGTGACTCTTGTATCTTGTCTGTGACTATTGACTCTTGTATCTTGTCTGTGCCTCTTGTCTCTGACTCTTGTATATTGTCTCTGTCTGTGACTCTTGTATCTTGTCTGTGACTCTTGTATAGTGTCTCTGTCTGTGACTCTTGCCTCTTGTCTGTGACTCTTGTATCTTGCCTCTTGTCTGTGCCTCTTGTCTCTGACTCTTGTATATTGCCTCTTGTCTCTGACTCTTGTATATTGCCTCTTGTCTGTGACTCTTGTCTCTTGTCTGTGACTCTTGTATCTTGCCTCTTGTCTGTGACTCTTGTCTGTGACTCTTGTCCGTGACTCTTGTCCGTGACTCTTGTCTGTGACTCTTGTCCGTGACTCTTGTATCTTGTCTCTTGTCTGTGACTCTTGTATCTTGCCTCGTGTCTCTGTTTGTGACTCTTGTATCTTGCCTCGTGTCTCTGTTTGTGACTCTTGCCTATTGTCTCTGTCTGTGACTCTTGTCTGTGACTCTTGCCTCTTGTTTTTGACTCTTGTATATTGCCTCTTGTCTGTGACTCTTGTCTGTGACTCTTGCATCTTGTCTCTTGTCTGTGACTCTTGTATCTTGCCTCTTGTCAATGTTTGTGACTCTTGCATCTTGTCTCTATCTGTGACTCTTGCCTATTGTCTCTGTCTGTGACTCTTGTATCTTGCCTATTGTCTAACTATTGACTCTTGTCTCTGTCTGTGACTCTTGTGTCTTGACTCTTGTGTCTCTTGCCGCTTGTATCTTGCCCCTTTTCTCTGTCTGTGACTCTTGTATCTTGCCTTATTTTCTTTGACTCTTGTCTCTGTCTGTGACTCTTGTATATTGCCTCTTGTCTCTGCATGTGACTCTTGTCTCTTGCCTCTTGTCTGTGTCTCAGAGACCTGGTGGATGAAGCTAAAGACTTCCACCTGATGCCTGAGCGCCGTCCTCACCTCGCGGCCTTCAAGACCCGACAGAGGTGCTGCACGTCCATCACAGGTCTCATCTACGCCGTGGGAGGCCTCAACAGCTCAGGTACACACACCTGTCTGTCTGAACACACCTGTCTGTCTGGACACACCTGTCTGTCTGGACACACCTGTCCTCATCTTGTTGCTTGTCTCTCTGTCTCCTCTTCAGGTGACTCCTTAAACGTCGTCGAAATGTTTGATCCAATCGGGAACTTCTGGGAGCGCTGTCAGCCAATGAGAACGGCTCGCAGCAGAGTGGGCGTGGCCGTCATTAACGGGCTGCTGTATGCCATTGGTGGATATGATGGCCAATCACGTCTGAGCACGGTGGAGGTTTACAACCCGGAGACGGACAGCTGGACGCGTGTGTCGAGCATGAATAGCCAGCGCAGGTGATTAATACTGTGATTAATACTGTGATCAATACTGTAATCAATCAATACTGTGATCAATACTGTGGTCAATACTGTGATCAATACTGTGATCAATCAATACTGTGATCAATCAATACTGTGGTCAATACTGTGATCAATCAATACTGTGGTCAATACTGTGATCAATACTGTGAATACTGTGATCAATACCATGTGGTCCTCAGCGCCATGGGGACGGTTGTGATTGACGGTCACATCTACGTGTGCGGCGGCTACGACGGGAAATCCTCCCTGAACTCAGTGGAGTGTTACTCACCAGAGACGGACAGGTGAGTCCTCCAGGTTCATACAGGTGCCCCACATTAGCTTCATACAGGGGCCCCATGTTAGCATCATACAGGGGCCCCACGTTAGCTTCATACAGGGGCCCCACGTTAGCATCATACAGAGGCCCCACGTTAGCATCATACAGAGGCCCCACGGTAGCATCATACAGGGGCCCCACATTAGCTTCATACAGGGGCCCCACGTTAGCTTCATACAGGGGCCCCACGTTAGCTTCATACAGGGGCCCCACGTTAGCATCATACAGGGGCCCCACGTTAGCATCATACAGGGGCCCCACGTTAGCTTCATACAGGGCCCCACGTTAGCTTCATACAGGGGCCCCACGTTAGCTTCATACAGGGCCCGACGTTAGCATCATACAGGGGCCCCACGTTAGCATCATACATGGGCCCCACGTTAGCTTCATACAGGGGCCCCACATTAGCTTCATACAGGGGCCCCACGTTAGCTTCATACAGGGGCCCCACGTTAGCATCATACAGGGGCCCCACGTTAGCTTCATACAGGGGCCCCACGTTAGCATCATACAGGGGCCCCACGTTAGCTTCATACAGGGGCCCCACGTTAGCTTCATACAGGGGCCCCACGTTAGCATCATACAGGGGCCCCACGTTAGCATCATACAGGGGCCCCACGTTAGCTTCATACAGGGGCCCACGTTAGCTTCATACAGGGGCCCCACATTAGCATCATATAGGGGCCCCACGTTAGCTTCATCCAGGGGCCTCACGTTAGCTTCATCCAGGGGCCCCACGTTGGCTTCATCCAGGAGCCCTACGTTAGCTTCATCCAGGGGCCCACATTAGCTTCATACAGGGGCCCCACATTAGCTTCATACAGGGGCCTCACGTTAGCTTCATCCAGGGGCCTCACGTTAGCTTCATCCAGGGGCCCACATTAGCTTCATACAGGGGCCCCACGTTGGCTTCATCCAGGGGCCTCACATTGGCTTCATCCAGGGGCCCCCTCAGCCTGACCACTCCGCCGCCCCTGCAGGTGGACGGTGCTCACCGAGATGAGTGCCAGCCGGAGCGCGGCCGGCGTGACGGTGTTTGACGGCCGCGTGTTCGTCTCTGGCGGCCATGACGGTTTACAGATCTTCAACACGGTGGGTCTGCTTGAGAGAGTACATATAAAGAGGGGGGGGGGGCTGGGGGCCAGCTGGGGGCCATGGTCAGAGCCTTTATTGTGGAGCCAGCACCAGACCAGCAGGTCCAATGGACCCTCTGAGACACAAGGACTCATCCATAAGGAGAGAGGAGAGAGGAGCTCAGTGTATCCTAAACGTCCATAAGGAGAGAGGAGAGAGGAGCTCAGTGTATCCTAAGCATCCATAAGGAGAGAGGAGAGGAGCTCAGTGTATCCTAAACATCCATAAGGAGAGAGGAGCTCAGTGTATCCTAAGCGTCCATAAGGAGAGAGGAGCTCAGTGTATCCTAAACGTCCATAAGGAGAGGAGAGAGGAGCTCAGTGTATCCTAGCGTCCATAAGGAGAGAGGAGAGAGAGGGCTCAGTGTATCCTAAGCATCCTTAAGGAGAGAGGGCTCAGTGTATCCTAGCGTCCATAAGGAGAGGAGAGAGGGCTCAGTGTATCCTAGCGTCCATAAGGAGAGAGGGCTCAGTGTATCCTAAGCGTCCATAAGGAGAGGAGAGGGCTCAGTGTATCCTAGCGTCCATAAGGAGAGAGGAGAGAGGAGCCAGTGTATCCTAAGCGTCCTTAAGGAGAGGAGAGGAGAGAGAGGAGCTCAGTGTATCCTAAGCGTCCATAAGGAGAGAGGAGCTCAGTGTATCCTAAACATCCATAAGGAGAGGAGAGAGGAGCTCAGTGTATCCTAAACGTCCATAAGGAGAGAGGAGCTCAGTGTATCCTAAGCGTCCATAAGGAGAGGAGAGGAGAGGAGCTCAGTGTATCCTAAATGTCCAACAGGAGAGAGGAGCTCAGTGTCTCCTAAACGTCCATAAGGAGAGAGGAGAGAGGGGCTCAGTGTCTCCTAAACGTCCATAAGGAGAGAGGAGAGAGGAGCTCAGTGTATCCTCGCGTCCTTAAGGAGAGGAGCTCAGTGTATCCTAAGCGTCCATAAGGAGAGAGGGCTCAGTGTATCCTAGCGTCCATAAGGAGAGAGAGAGGAGCTCAGTGTATCCTAAACGTCCTTAAGGAGAGAGGAGCTCAGTGTATCCTAAGCATCCATAAGGAGAGAGGAGCTCAGTGTATCCTAAGCGTCCATAAGGAGAGAGGAGCTCAGTGTCTCCTAGCGTCCTGAAGGAGAGAGGAGCTCAGTGTCTCCTCAGGTGTGTGTAGACCCTGTTTGGTGGTGATGGCGCCCCCTGTCCTGCAGGTGGAGTACTACAACCACCACACTGACCGGTGGCAGCCGGCGGCGGCCATGATGAACAAGCGCTGCCGCCACGGCGCGGCGGCGCTGGGCAGCCGCATGTACGTGGCGGGCGGCTACGACGGCTCCGGCTTCCTGAGCGGCGCGGAGGTGTTCAGCGCGGCGGCGGCGCAGTGGAGCCCCCTGGTGGCTATGAGCACGCGGCGCAGCCGGGTGTCGCTGGTGTCCGCGGCCGGGCGCCTGTACGCCGTGGGCGGCTACGACGGGCAGTCCAACCTCAGCTCCGTGGAGGTGTTCGACCCGGCCGCCGGCCGCTGGAGCTTCGTGAGCCCCATGGGGGGCCACGAGGGGGGGGTGGGGGCGGGCTGCATCCCGCTGCCGCCCGCCTAGGCCCTCCAATCGGAGGCCGGGATTCACGCCTGGCCGATGGTCGCGGGCGGGAAGACGGCGCCTTCCGTCTGCGCCCGCCGAGCGTCATCGGTACGACGGTCCAGACCTGCGCGCTGACGCGGGCCTGTGGCATTGTGGGTAAAAACGTTAGTGCTCGCCGCGGAGGATGCTGCTAGCATCGTGCTACTAGAGTGTGGACTGATTATTATCGTGGTTTTATACTGGAGTCACTTTCTGTTCTCACCAAGCTGCTCACTGGGAACAGGGGGACCTCTCGGATCCGTTTTCGGTGACCGGGCTCACTGGACTATTTTATTGATCCACTGTAATCAAAGCGTGTGATTAACAGGAAGTGGAGCTGCAGACAGAAACACGCCCCTTAAAACCCAAACATCTGATTGGTCGCCAGGCTTCCTGAGTCGTGGTCCTCTTTGCTAGCTCCTGTTAGCTTGCTAGCTCCTGTTAGCTTGCTCGCTCCACAGATGGAAAACATATACACAGAAATGAAAAATAAACAACAACAACAACCACGGGTCTGGTTTGTGTTCTCCAGACATGTAAACATGGTTCACATTTCATATGAGCTCCCCGTGGAAGATACACCTTCACTTCCTGCTCCTCCTGTCCTTCACTTCCTGCTCCTCCTTTCCTTCACTCTTGTCCTTCACTATATTCATAAATATACATATATTTATAAATATATGTATATTTATAAATATATGCATATTTATTTGTATATTTATAAATATATATATATGCATAATTATTTATATTTATAAATATACATATATTTATAAATATGTATATTTATAAATATGTATATTTATAAATATATATTTATTTGTATATTTCTGAATGTAGTTATTTAATGGCCCTCTCTGGTCACGTGACCTGCTAATGAACAACATGAAGACATTTAAACTATTCTTTAAAACACGAGTTAGCATGAACGCAAGATGGCGCCGTGCCAACGGCTGCCTGTCGCAGTAGCTGCCCATATGCTTTTTATTTTATTGTCTTTTTTCCACTTTTCCTCTCTTTCTTTTCTTTCACGTTGGTCTAAGTTACGGTCGGACAATGGACTATAACTACTTTTTTCGCAACTTTTCCCGTGGTTTTTGTTCACTTTGTCGTGACGGGACCGTGGTCTACTCGCTCAGCTGATCGCTCTGTGCAGACCGCAGCTTCTGCCTGGAGACAGACCTGAGATCCCGGTGGAGCTCCGGAGGAGGGCTCGGGCTGCAGGGCGGGGCCAAGAGGAGGGCTAAAGCGAGGAGATACAAACCCTCGGTACCGTCGATCATAACGGGGAACGTGAGGTCTTTGGCGAATAAGACGGATGAGCTCGGCGCGCTGGTAATGTCTGAGAGGATCTTCCGTGAGAGCAGTCTCTTGTGCTTCACTGAGACGTGGCTGCCGCGACTATCCGGATCACAGCGTCTTTGCCCGGCTTCAGGACTGTTCGGGCTGACAGAGCGCTACACAGAGCGGTAAGAAGAGGCGGGATCGCTGTTTATGTGAATGAACGGTGGTGCCATCCGGACCATGTGTGCGTGAAGGAGCGCTTCTGGCCCGAACATTGAACTGTTGGCCGTGGGATGCGCCCACTATTTGCCGAGAGAGTTCACGTCCGCCATTGTGGTTGTCGTGTACGTGCCGCCATCAGCTGGCGCTGAGGAAGCTGTGGACACCATCCACTCCACTGTGTCTGCTCTGCTGAATCATCAGCCTGGAGCATTCATGGCCATCACTGGTGACTTTAACCACACCACATTGGAGAAAGCTCTGCCAACCTTCCATCAATACATAGACTGCCCAACAAGGAACAATAAAACTCTGGACTTGCTGTATGCTAATACTAAGGACGCATACAGCGCCACTGCCCTTCCCCTCGGCAGGTCTGATCATGACCTGGTCCGCTGACACCAGGTCTGTTCCTCTGGTGAAGAGGCTGCGGTGACCACCAGGACTGTGAGAGGTGGTCTCTGGAGGCTGACGACGCTCTACAGGACTGCTTGAGTCAACGGACTGGGATGTGCTCTGTGGACCGCACCGGGAGGACATCAACAGTATGACCGACTGCATCACGGAATACATCAAGTTCTGTGAACACACCACCATCCCATCACGGACTGTGCGCTGCTTCCCCAACAACAAGCCCTGGATCACCAGGGACCTGAAGGCGCTTCTTAACATGAAGAAAGCTGCTTTCAGGTCTGGAGACAAGGATGAGCTGAGAAAGCCAAGCGCAACCTGAAGGTGAAGCTCAGGGAGGCAAGGACTCCTACAGGAGGAAGCTGGAGGCCAAACTCCAGCTGAACAACACAAAGGGAGGTGTGGTCTGGCATGAAGCAGATAACTGGCTTCAAGGTGGGAGGTAGACAGCCAGGGGGCTCCCTGGAGAGGGCCAACGAGCTGAACTGTTTCTTCAATAGGTTCAGTTCACAGCCCTCTCCTGTCTCCTCCACACATCACACCTCCCAAACACCTCCCCCTCTGTACCCCCTGCTGAGCTGCACATCCACCGAGCCCTCAACATCAATGGGCTCTTCCTCCCTCCCCCTCTCTCTGTGACTACTGACCAGGTGAGAAGACAGCTGGAGAAACTACACCAGCGCAGAGCGGAAGGTCCTGATGGCATCAGCCCCAGGGTCCTAAAGACCTGCGCCACCCAGCTGTCTGGTGTCCTGCAGCGCCTCTTCAACCTCAGCCTGAGGCTGGGGGAAGTCCCGGTGCTGTGGAAGACGTCGTGCCTGGTCCCTGTCCCAAAGAAGTCAGCACCATCTGGCCTCAATGACTACCGACCGGTCGCCCTCACCTCCCATGTGATGAAGGTGCTGGAGAGGCTGGTCTTGGCCCACCTCCGGCCGCAGGTGAAATCATCGCTGGACCCTCTGCAATCTGCTTCCCAGCCTCATGTGGGAGTGGACGACGCCATCATCTACCTGCTGCCAGCTCAGTCGCACCTGGATGGAACCGGTGTCTGTGAGAGTCACTTTCTTTGACTTCTCCAGTGCATTTAACACCATCCAGCCACTGCTGCTGAGTGAGAAGCTGGGTGGCAGTGTGGGCGCGTCCTCCATCTCCTGGATCACTGACTACCTCACAGGCAGACCACAGTTTGTCAGAATGGGGCGTGTGCTGTCTGGGCAGTGGTCAGTGATGCTGGAGCCCCACAGGGAACTGTTCTGTCTCCCTTCCTCTTCACCCTGTACACCAGTGACTTCCAGTACAACACGGAGTCATCTGCAGAAGTACTCTGATGACTCTGCAGTGGTCGGGTGTATTAGGGATGGACGGGAGGAGGAGGACAGGGCAGTGGTGAGTGACTTTGTAAAGTGGGCCGATGAGAACGTGGCCAAGACCAGAGAGATGGTGGTGGACTTCAGGAGGAAGGCGACAGCTCCTCTCCCTCTGAGTGTCCTGGGAGTGGACGTGGACATGGTGGAGGAGGACCAGTACCTGGGCGTCTCCATCGACAGCCGACTGAACTGGAAGGCCAACATCAACGCTGTGTACAAGAAGGGGATGAGTCGACTCTTTTTCCTGAGGAAGCTTCGATCCTTCAACGTGTGCAGCAAGATGCTGGAGTTATTCTACCAGTCGGTTGTGGCCAGTGTGCTGCACTTTGCCATTGTCTGCTGGGGAGCAGCATCGGGCGGTGACACCAGCCGTCTAACAGACTGGTGAGGAAGGCTGGCTCCATCATCGGCTGCCAGCTGGAGCACCTGGAACAGGTGGTGGAGAGGAGGACGTTGAAGAAACTGCTGTCCATATTGGACAGGACCACCCGGACCACCCTCTCACCGGACCCTCCACCAGACCACCGGACCACCCTCTCCACCCGGACCACCCGGACCACCCTCTCCACCACCTCCTACAGGGACAGAGGAGGACTTTCTCCAGACGTCTCCTCACGCTGCCACAAGGACAGATACAGGAGAACCTGCCGCCAGCTATGAGGCTCTACAACAGATCACCTCTTGCCAGATCATAATATTTACACTGTTCTGAACTTCACACATTTCATTTACACTACACACATACACACACTTTGCACACTGTCTATATTTAATATTTTTATATTTAATTTAATTTGTCATTAGTATTGTGTATGCATATATGTTGTATATATACATATATATTTTATTTTACTTGGTATACTTCTTGTATATATCAATATCTTTCATCCCTGTTTTATATTTTATTTTTTATTCTTGTGTGTTTAGTTTATTGGTGCTGCTACTGTTACGACAAATTTCCCCTTGGGGATGAATAAAGTATATATCTATCTATCTAACTCGCCACAGAATGTGTAAACGGTGGTGAGTTCAGGTAAAACAGGATATTAATGTTTTAATAATCTATCGTTAACGATCTTATGATTTTCTGATGAACAAGAAACAAAACAACTTATGATTTGTCTTCGACCCCAATTGCACGACAACAGACAGTGTTACTGTTTAGCCGGGAAAGCACGGCGTAATTTATTTACTCAAGGGGGGGGGGGTGGAGATTTTACCCTGTTATAATGGTAGGGGAAACACTGGAGTTGATAAGCGTGTCTTTTTGTCTGATCAATACACAACAGTGAGGTGCGTGAATGGACAGAGCGGCCAGCTACTGATCACTCACTCAATAGCTCGACCTGCACGAATAGACGGTGCGTAGCAGCAAACAATTTTTGGGGAGCACGAAGACCCATTTTGACCCAGGAAAAGCCCTATGTGCGCCCCTAAATTTTCTGCTTGCGCTCCTAAAATTTTAAGTTAGGGGCCACTGTGCTCCTAGTAAAAAAAGTTAGTCTGGAGCCCTGTAAGGATGGGTTAAATGCAGAGAACTAATTTCCCCTTGTGGATTAATAAAGTATATTCAAAAAAAAAATTTGCGTATATGCGTTAAAATATTTTAGTGCGTTAAGGCGGCCAAATTAATCGCATAGATTAACGCATTAACGCTGACAGCCCTAATATATATATAATTATTACACATTTAATTGCAAACAATTCGGTCAAAAGTAAAAAGACACCACTATAGTTAGTTAAAGTTTAATTAAAATATAAATTTATGAATGTTAACCCTGTCAAACTGATTTAACGTTGATGTGAATAAATAATAAACAGAAGTACACGTGAACACAAGCACGAGTCCAGAGAAGTACACAAGTACAGAGAAGTACACACAAGAACGCTGATTGAGAAACGCTGCGAGAGACGGGCGGAGCTCCCGGACGTGACGTCAGACTGGCTCGGAGGCAAAGCGGAAGTAAACAGTCCGCTGTGTTTCCAGCAGCGCGAGCAGCAGGTGAGTGTTGCGCTTCGTTCAGCCGGTGAGCCCTGAAGCTCACGCGCCCGTGCTGCGTCACAAGGACGCAGTGATGACGCCGCAGAACCGGCGGAAAAGCTCCGGTTAGCATCGCGTTAGCGTCGCGTTAGCCTCGTGATGCTACCTCCGTGAAGTTTCTGGATTTATTGGGTTTGTTTGAGATTGAATAAACATTGAATACCATTTCTTCACAGATGAGCTCTAAAAGACATATCTGTTCATGTATTAGTACTGTGTAACTAGTACTGTGTAACTGTAGTACTATGTAACTAGTACTGCGTAACTGTAGTACTATGTAACTAGTACTATGTAACCGTAGTACTATGTAACTAGTACTGTGTAACTGTAGTACTATGTAACCGTAGTACTTAGTAACTAGTACTGTATAACTAGTACTATGTAACTAGTACTGTGTAACTGTAGTACTATGTAACCGTTGTACTGTGTAACTAGTACTATGCAGGGCTCTCAAGTGTCACGCATTGAGCGTGAGACTCACGCATTTCGGTCTTAAGTCACGCACTCCCGCCACACATCGTATTTCTCACGCTGAAAAAAACTCGTCTATTTAATGTTTTAATGTGCTGCAGCGCGCCAACATGAGCCGCGCTGCCCTCACCGTGGAGGAATCAAGCGCTCCCCTGGAGTTAGGGTTAGGGGGGGGGGGGGTGCTGATGGAAATGTCACTCTTGCCTGTCTTCAAAACTTGAGAGCCCTGACTATGTAACTAGTACTATGTAATTAGTACTGTGTAACTGTAGTACTATGTAACTAGTACTATGTAACTAGTACTGTAACTGGTACTGTGACTGTACTGTGTAACTAGTACTATGTAACTAGTGCTGTAACTAGTACTATGTAACTGGTGCTGTGTGGCTGTGTGCTAGTGCTATGTAACTGGTACTGTGTGTACTGTACTGTGTACTGTGTAACTGGTGCTGTGTGACTGGTGCTGTGTGACTGTGCTGTGTGCTGTGTGACTGGTGCTGTGTAACTGTAGTGCTGTGACTGGTGCTGTGTGACTGGTGCTGTGTAACTGGTGCTATGTAACTGGTGCTGTGTGGCTAGTGCTATGTGGCTGGTGCTATGTGACTAGTGGTGTGTGACTGGTGCTATGTGACTGGTGCTGTGTGACTGGTGCTATGTGACTGGTGCTGTGTGGCTGGTGCTGCTGATGTGGTGCTGTGTAACTGTGGTGCTATGTGACTGGTGCTGTGTGACTGGTGCTGTGTGGCTGGTGCTGTGTGACTGTGCTGTGTAGCTGTAGTGCTGTGTGACTGCTGGTGCTATGTGACTGGTGCTGTGTGACTGTGGTGCTGTGTGGCTGGTGCTGTGTGGCTGGTGCTGTGTGACTGGTGCTGTGTGACTGGTGCTGTAATGTGCTGTGGTGTGCTGTGTGACTGTGGTGCTATGTGACTGGTGCTGTGTGACTGGTGCTATGTGACTGGTGCTGTGTGACTGGTGCTGGTGCTGTGTGGCTGTGGTGCTATGTGGCTGGTGCTGTGTGGCTGGTGCTATGTGACTGGTGCTGTGTGACTGTGGTGCTATGTGACTGGTGCTGTGACTGGTGCTGTGTGACTGTGGTGCTATGTGACTGGTGCTGTGTGACTGGTGCTGATGTGACTGGTGCTGTGTGACTGTGTGCTACTATGTGACTGTGGCTGTGTGCTATGTGTAACTGGTGCTGTGTGGCTGGTGCTGTGTGACTGTGGTGCTATGTGACTGGTGCTATGTGACTGGTGCTGTGTGACTGTGGTGCTGTGTGACTGGTGCTGTGTGACTGTAGTGCTGTGTGACTGGTGCTGTGTGACTGTGACAGTGCTGTGTGGCTGTGGTGCTATGTGACTGGTGCTGTGTGACTGTGGTGCTGTGACTGGTGCTGATGTGTGACTGTGGTGCTATGTGGCTGGTGCTGTGTGGCTGTGGTGCTGTGTGACTGGTGCTGTGTAACTGGTGCTGTGACTGGTGCTATGTGACTGGTGCTGTGTGACTGGTGCTGTGTGACTGGTGCTGTGCTGTGTGACTGTGGTGCTGTGTGACTGTGGTGCTATGTGACTGGTGCTGTGTGACTGTGGTGCTATGTGACTGGTGCTATGTGACTGGTGCTGTGTGGCTGGTGCTGTGCTATGTAACTGGTGCTGTGTGACTGGTGCTGTGTACTGGTGCTGTGTAACTGGTGCTGTGTGGCTGTGTGCTATTGACTGGTGCTGTGTGGCTGTGGTGCTATGTAACTGGTGCTGTGTGGCTGTGGTGCTATGTGGCTGGTGCTGTGTGGCTGTGGTGCTATGTGTAGTGCTGTGTGACTGTGGTGCTATGTAACTGGTGCTGTGACTGTGGTGCTGTGACTGGTGCTGTGTGGCTGGTGCTATGTAACTAGTGTGGCTGGTGCTGTAACTGTGGTACTATGAACTGTACTATGCACCAGTGCTGTGTGGCTGGTGCTGTGTAACTGGTGCTGTGTGGCTAGTGCTGTGTGGCTGGTGCTGTGTGGCTGTGGTGCTGTGTAACTGGTGCTGTGTAACTAGTGCTGTGTAACTGGCTGGTGCTATGTAACTAGTACTGTGTAACTGTAGTACTATGTAACTAGTACTGTGTAACTGTAGTACTATGTAACTAGTACTGTGTAACTAGTACTGTGTAACTAGTACTGTGTAACTAGTACTGTGTAACTAGTACTATGTAACTAGTACTATGTAACTAGTACTATGTAACTAGTACTATGTAACTAGTACTGTGTAACTGTAGTACTATGTAACTAGTACTATGTAACTAGTACTGTGTAACTGTAGTACTATGTAACTAGTACTGTGTAACTGTAGTACTATGTAACTAGTACTGTGTAACTAGTACTATGTAACTAGTACTGTGTAACTGTAGTACTATGTAACTAGTACTATGTAACCGTAGTACTATGTACTATGGTTCTCTGGTACTATGTAACTGTAGTTCTGGTACTATGGTTCTATGGTACTATGGTTCTCTGGTACTATGGTTCTCTGATACTATGGTTCTCTGGTACTATGGTTCTCTGATACTATGGTTCTCTGGTACTATGGTTCTCTGGTACTATGGTTCTCTGGTACTATGGTTCTCTGGTACTATGGTTCTCTGGTACTATGGTTCTCTGGTACTATGGTTCTCTGGTTCTCTGGTACTATGGTTCTCTGGTACTCTACCGAGGCCCCGCCCCTAACGATGGCCTCCGTGCTTTCAGTGATGTCATCGGTGAGGTTCCGGGCCGTGGTTGCCGTGGCGCTGCAGCTGGGGGGCGTGGCCGTGAGCTCCAGCCTGTACTGTGGGGAGGTGGAGGGGCTGTGGGGGGTGGAGGCCTTCATGGTGGAGCTCTACCGCTGTAAACTCTGTCAGTTCACCTGCGGCCTGAAGGCCTCCATCAGCAGCCACCTGCAGGTCAGGCACCGCCCCCTCACGCTCACCTACCTGGAGGAGGGCGGCGAAGGGGGCGGGGCCGAGGACCGAGAGGGGGCGTCGCCCTATCGGTTCGATCTGAACGCGGAGTCGAAGCAGCGCGACGAGGACGAAGACTTCCTGCTCTACAACATGCTGGACAGCATGAGCCCGCCCACCTGTGACATCAGCGGCGAGGGGGGGCTGCAAATTGCGCACACCTGTGAGGTGACACACCTGACACCCACACACACAAACGTACACGCACACATGGTTGAGGTGAAATGCATTCTGGGGTCAGCTCCTCAGGGTCCAGTGTCTGACCTCGTGGTCTGGCCTAAAGGACCAGACGTGTTGAAGTGTTGTCATGAAGAGTAAAGCTCCTCCTCCTCCTCGTGGTTGAACCTGTTTCTGTCTGCAGGTGAGCACTCTCTTCGAGGAGGAGTCCTCCATGTTCCCTCTGAAGGGGGGTTCTGGGGATCTGTCTTGTCCCATCGACCCCCCCGCCACCCAGGAGGAGATGGCGCAGTCCGCTCACCTCATGACTTTGGGGCTGTGTCGCATCTCGGCCACCAAACCTCCCCCCCCGCCCTCCCCCAGACCCCCCCGCCCTCCCCCTGAGGACTCCCCCTGCCTGTCTGAGCCCGGCAGCCTGAAGGAGAGCGAGACCGGGACCAGGACCGGGACCAGGACCGGGACGCCCCCCTGCAGCGGGCGGAGGCTGCCGTGCCCCCTGTGCCCTGCGGTGCTGCCTTCCAGGCGGCTGCTGGACGTCCACCTCCGGTCTCACCGGACAGCGGGCGGCTTCAGCTGCGTCCGCTGCAGCTGGACGGCCGACAGCTGGGAGGAGCTGGAGCCGCACTGGAGGCGCCACTGCAGGAGGAGGAGGAGGAGGGAGGAGCAGGAGCAGGAGAAGAAGAAGAAGAAGAAGAAGGCAGCAGCGTCCAGGCAGTACAGCTGTCCGGTCTGTCTGAGGAAGTTCAGGAGCGCCGCCTCGCGCAGATCTCACACTCAAACACGCCACAGCGACCACTCAGGTGTGGCCCCGCCCACTGCAGCGTCTGGCATCACGCCACGGGCATGACCTTTGTTTGTTTCCTCCAGACGGATGGAGGAGCCGGCTGATTGGACGAGCAGGAGAGAAGGAAGCGGAGCGTCTAGACAGGTAGACCCGCACTCTGAAGCTTTTATTGTGAAAGGTTTGACCTCAACAACCAAACCAGTGACCGCTCAGCTGGCGGCTTCAGGGAGGCCATGGAGGAGGTTCTGGGAAACCATTGGACGGCTCAGGAAGGGACAGCAAGGCCGACCCCAGGGTCAGGGTCATGAGGGTCGGGAACATGAGGGTCAGGGTCATGAGGGTCGGGAACATGAGGGTCAGGGACATGAGGGTCATGAACATGAGGTCAGGAACATGGGGGTCATGAGGGTCAGGAACATGAGGGTCAGGGTCATGAGGGTCAGGAACATGAGGTCAGGAACATGAGGGTCGGGAACATGAGGGTCAGGGTCATGAGGGTCAGAGACATGAGGGTCAGGGACATGAGGGTCATGAACATGAGGGTCGGACATGAGGTCAGGAACATGGGGGTCATGAGGGTCAGGAACATGAGGGTCAGGGTCATGAGGGTCAGGAACATGAGGGTCGGGAACATGAGGGTCAGAGACATGAGGGTCAGGGACATGAGGGTCAGGGTCATGAGGGTTGGGAACATGAGGGTCATGAACATGAGGGTCGGACATGAGGTCAGGAACATGGGGGTCATGAGGGTCAGGGTCATGAGGGTCAGGAACATGAGGTCAGGAACATGAGGGTCGGGAACATGAGGGTCAGGGTCATGAGGGTCAGAGACATGAGGGTCAGGGACATGAGGGTCAGGGTCATGAGGGTTGGGAACATGAGGGTCAGGGACATGAGGGTCAGGAACATGAGGGTCGGGAACATGAGGGTCAGAGACATGAGGGTCAGGGACATGAGGGTCAGGGACATGAGGGTCGGGAACATGAGGGTCAGGGTCATGAGGGTCATGAACATGAGGGTCAGGGTCATGAACATGAGGGTCAGGGTCAGGAACATGAGGGTCAGGGTCATGAGGGTCAGAGACATGAGGGTCAGGGTCATGAGGGTCGGGAACATGAGGGTCAGGGTCATGAGGGTCAGGAACATGAGGGTCAGGGTCATGAGGGTCAGGGACATGAGGGTCGGGAACATGAGGGTCAGGGTCATGAGGGTCAGGGACATGAGGGTCATGAACATGAGGGTCGGGAACATGAGGGTCAGGGTCATGAGGGTCAGAGACATGAGGGTCATGAACATGAGGGTCAGGGACATGAGGCTCGGGAACATGAGGGTCAGGAACATGAGGGTCAGGGACATGAGGGTCAGGAATATGAGGGTCATGAACATGAGGGTCAGGGACATGAGGGTCATGAACATGAGGGTCGGGAACATGAGGGTCAGGGTCATGAACATGAGGGTCAGGGACATGAGGGTCATCAGGAACGTGAGGGTCATGAACATGAGGGTGAGGGTCAGGAACATGAGGGTCAGGAACATGAGGTCAGGAACATGGGGGTCAGGGTCATGAGGGTCAGGAACATTGGGGTCAGGAACATGAGGGTCAGGGTCAGGAACATGAGGGTCAGGGACATGAGGGTCAGGAACATTGGGGTCAGGGTCATGAGGGTCAGGGTCATGATGGTCAGGGTCATGAGGGTCAGGGTCATGAGGGTCAGGAACATGGGGTCATGAGGGTCAGGGACATGAGGGTCAGGGTCATGAGGGTCATGAACATGAGGGTCAGGGTCATGATGGTCAGGAACATGAGGGTCAGGGTCATGATGGTCAGGGTCATGAGGGTGAGGGTCAGGAACATGAGGGTCAGGGTCATGAGGGTCAGGAACATGAGGGTCAGGGACATGAGGGTCAGGAACATGAGGGTCATGAACATGAGGGTCAGGGTCATGAGGGTCAGGGACATGAGGGTCATGAACATGAGGGTCGGGAACATGAGGGTCAGGGTCATGAGGGTCAGAGACATGAGGGTCAGGGACATGAGGGTCATGAACATGAGGGTCGGGAACATGAGGGTCAGGGTCATGGTCAGAGACATGAGGGTCATGAACATGAGGGTCAGGGACATGAGGCTCGGGAACATGAGGGTCAGGAACATGAGGGTCAGGGTCATGAGGGTCAGGAACATGAGGGTCAGGGACATGAGGGTCATGAACATGAGGGTCAGGGTCATGAGGGTCAGAGACATGAGGGTCATGAACATGAGGGTCAGGGACATGAGGGTCATGAACATGAGGGTCGGGAACATGAGGGTCAGGGTCATGGTCAGAGACATGAGGGTCATGAACATGAGGGTCAGGGACATGAGGCTCGGGAACATGAGGGTCAGGAACATGAGGGTCAGGGTCATGAGGGTCAGGAACATGAGGGTCATGAACATGAGGGTCATGAGGGTCAGGGACATGAGGGTCATGAACATGAGGGTCGGGAACATGAGGGTCAGGGTCATGAACATGAGGGTCAGGGTCATGAGGGTCAGGGACATGAGGGTCATCAGGAACGTGAGGGTCATGAACATGAGGGTGAGGGTCAGGAACATGAGGGTCAGGGACATGAGGGTCAGGAACATGAGGTCAGGAACATGGGGGTCAGGGTCATGAGGGTCAGGAACATGAGGGTCAGGAACATGAGGGTCAGGGTCAGGGACATGAGGGTCAGGAACATTGGGGTCAGGGTCATGAGGGTCAGGGACATGAGGGTCATGAACATGATGGTCAGGAACATGAGGGTCAGGGTCATGATGGTCAGGGTCAGGAACATAAGGGTCAGGGTCATGAGGGTCAGGAACATGAGGTCAGGAACATGGGGACATGAGGGTCAGGGTCATGAGGGTCATGAACATGAGGGTCATGAACATGAGGGTCAGGGTCATGATGGTCAGGAACATGAGGGTCAGGGTCATGATGGTCAGGAACATGAGGGTCAGGGTCATGAGGGTCAGGAACATGAGGGTCAGGGTCATGAGGGTCAGGGACATGAGGGTCAGGGTCATGAACATGAGGGGCAGGGTCAGGAACATGAGGGTCATGAACATGAGGGTCAGGGTCATGAGGGTCAGGAACATGAGGGTCAGGGTCATGAGGGTCAGGGACATGAGGGTCAGGAACATGAGGGTCAGGGACATGAGGGTCATGAACATGAGGGTCAGGGACATGAGGGTCAGGGACATGAGGGTCATGAACATGAGGGTCAGGGTCATGAGGGTCAGGGACATGGGGGTCATGAACATGAGGGTCATGAACATGAGGGTCAGGGTCATGAGGGTCAGGGACATGGGGGTCATGAGGGTCAGGGACATGGGGGTCAGGGTCAGAGCCCATGGACTGGTAGACCGGCGTGGTGGACCGGAGAGGGGTGGACCCTCGTGGTCCCTCACTACTCAGCCTCCAGGGGAAAGCTTATCCCAGAGAGCTGGTCTGACCTCAGGTTCAAGACCAGCAGTGAGGGTCCCATCCCGGTCGTGGAGCTGGGGACCAGCTCTTTACCCCCCAAGACTACTGAGGGTCCTGTGGAGACTACTGGGGGTCTACAGGACTTGGACAGGAGAGCCCTCTGGGTTTGTGGACTTGGAGAAGTCTGGGGTTCCTCTGGGAGTTGAGGGTGCTGGAGAGTCTGAGGTTCCTCTAGGAGCCTTAGAGATTTAGGAAGGAGATGAGGTTCCTCTAGGAGCCTTAGAGATAGAGTAAGGAGATGAGGTTCCTCTAGGAGCCTTAGAGATAGAGGGAGGAGATGAGGTTCCTCTAGGAGCCTTAGAGATAGAGTAAGGAGATGAGGTTCCTCTAGGAGCCTTAGAGATAGAGTAAGGAGATGAGGTTCCTCTAGGAGCCTTAGAGATAGAGTAAGGAGATGAGGTTCCTCTAGGAGCCTTAGAGATAGAGTAAGGAGATGAGGTTCCTCTAGGAGCCTTAGAGATAAAGTAAGGAGATGAGGTTCCTCTAGGAGCCTTAGAGATAGAGGAAGGAGATGAGGTTCCTCTAGGAGCCTTAGAGATAGAGGAAGGAGATGAGGTTCCTCTAGGAGCCTTAGAGATAGAGGAAGGAGATGAGGTTCCTCTAGGAGCCTTAGAGATAGAGGAAGGAGATGAGGTTCCTCTAGGAGCCTTAGAGATAGAGTAAGGAGATGAGGTTCCTCTAGGAGCCTTAGAGATAGAGTAAGGAGATGAGGTTCCTCTAGGAGCCTTAGAGATAGAGTAAGGAGATGAGGTTCCTCTAGGAGCCTTAGAGATAGAGTAAGGAGATGAGGTTCCTCTAGGAGCCTTAGAGATAGAGTAAGGAGATGAGGTTCCTCTAGGAGCCTTAGAGATAGAGGAAGGAGATGAGGTTCCTCTAGGAGCCTTAGAGATAGAGTAAGGAGATGAGGTTCCTCTAGGAGCCTTAGAGATAGAGTAAGGAGATGAGGTTCCTCTAGGAGCCTTAGAGATAGAGTAAGGAGATGAGGTTCCTCTAGGAGCCTTAGAGATAGAGTAAGGAGATGAGGTTCCTCTAGGAGCCTTAGAGATAGAGTAAGGAGATGAGGTTCCTCTAGGAGCCTTAGAGATAGAGGAAGGAGATGAGGTTCCTCTAGGAGCCTTAGAGATAGAGTAAGGAGATGAGGTTCCTCTAGGAGCCTTAGAGATAGAGGAAGGAGATGAGGTTCCTCTAGGAGCCTTAGAGATAGAGGAAGGAGATGAGGTTCCTCTAGGAGCCTTAGAGATAGAGTAAGGAGATGAGGTTCCTCTAGTGGCCTTAGAGATAGAGGAGGAGATGAGGTTCCTCTAGTAGCCTTAGAGATAGAGTAAGGAGATGAGGTTCCTCTAGTGGCCTTAGAGATAGAGGAAGGAGATGAGGTTCCTCTAGGAGCCTTAGAGATAGAGTAAGGAGATGAGGTTCCTCTAGGAGCCTTAGAGATAGAGGAAGGAGATGAGGTTCCTCTAGGAGCCTTAGAGATAGAGGAAGGAGATGAGGTTCCTCTAGGAGCCTTAGAGATAGAGGAAGGAGATGAGGTTCCTCTAGGAGCCTTAGAGATAGAGTAAGGAGATGAGGTTCCTCTGTAGGAGCCTTAGAGATAGAAGAAGGAGATGAGGTTCCTCTAGGAGCCTTAGAGATAGAGTAAGGAGATGAGGTTCCTCTAGGAGCCTTAGAGATAGAGTAAGGAGATGAGGTTCCTCTAGGAGCCTTAGAGATAGAGGAAGGAGATGAGGTTCCTCTAGGAGCCTTAGAGATAGAGGAAGGAGATGAGGTTCCTCTAGGAGCCTTAGAGATAGAGTAAGGAGATGAGGTTCCTCTAGGAGCCTTAGAGATAGAGTAAGGAGATGAGGTTCCTCTAGGAGCCTTAGAGATAGAGTAAGGAGATGAGGTTCCTCTAGGAGCCTTAGAGATAGAGTAAGGAGATGAGGTTCCTCTAGGAGCCTTAGAGATAGAGGAAGGAGATGAGGTTCCTCTAGGAGCCTTAGAGATAGAGGAAGGAGATGAGGTTCCTCTAGGAGCCTTAGAGATAGAGTAAGGAGATGAGGTTCCTCTAGGAGCCTTAGAGATAGAAGAAGGAGATGAGGTTCCTCTAGGAGCCTTAGAGATAGAGGAAGGAGATGAGGTTCCTCTAGGGGCCTTAGAGATAGAGTAAGGAGATGAGGTTCCTCTAGGAGCCTTAGAGATAGAGTAAGGAGATGAGGTTCCTCTGTAGGAGCCTTAGAGATAGAAGAAGGAGATGAGGTTCCTCTAGGAGCCTTAGAGATAGAGTAAGGAGATGAGGTTCCTCTAGGAGCCTTAGAGATAGAGGAAGGAGATGAGGTTCCTCTAGGAGCCTTAGAGATAGAGGAAGGAGATGAGGTTCCTCTAGGAGCCTTAGAGATAGAGTAAGGAGATGAGGTTCCTCTAGGAGCCTTAGAGATAGAGTAAGGAGATGAGGTTCCTCTGTAGGAGCCTTAGAGATAGAGGAAGGAGATGAGGTTCCTCTAGGAGCCTTAGAGATAGAGGAAGGAGATGAGGTTCCTCTAGGAGCCTTAGAGATAGAGGAAGGAGATGAGGTTCCTCTGTAGGAGCCTTAGAGATAGAGGAAGGAGATGAGGTTCCTCTAGGAGCCTTAGAGATAGAGTAAGGAGATGAGGTTCCTCTAGGAGCCTTAGAGATAGAGGAAGGAGATGAGGTTCCTCTAGGAGCCTTAGAGATAGAGGAAGGAGATGAGGTTCCTCTAGGAGCCTTAGAGATAGAGGAAGGAGATGAGGTTCCTCTAGGAGCCTTAGAGATAGAGGAAGGAGATGAGGTTCCTCTAGGAGCCTTAGAGATAGAGTAAGGAGATGAGGTTCCTCTAGGAGCCTTAGAGATAGAGGGAGGAGATGAGGTTCCTCTGTAGGAGCCTTAGAGATAGAGTAAGGAGATGAGGTTCCTCTAGGAGCCTTAGAGATAGAGTAAGGAGATGAGGTTCCTCTGTAGGAGCCTTAGAGATAGAGTAAGGAGATGAGGTTCCTCTGTAGGAGCCTTAGAGATAGAGGAAGGAGACAAGGTTCCTCTAGGAGCCTTAGAGATAAGGTAAGGAGACGAGGTTCCTCTGTAATGAAGCCATCGTTATAACAACTCGTAGTTCCTCTAGGACTCGTTCATGGACCGGAACCCCTCCTCTGTTCTCCTTCCTACCCGTTCTACTCACACCCAGCACCTGGTCACAGGAGGCCTCTGGAACGGTCAGTCAGCCAAAGGCCGCTTTCATCTGTTTGCCGTGGAGCAGTCGCTTGACTTCCTGTCTCCCTGAGACCTGGACCACAGCAGATGTCTCCTTCAGCCCCTCTGGTGGAGCTCCAGACTCCTCTCACCCACATGGTGCTTCTCTCCCGCTGCCACTCTGTATCCACTGACTTGAGTTCCATGATGTGACTCATCCGGCTCAACTCCACATGGTTGTTCTCTCCCCCTGGTTCTTTGGGAGATCTCTTGGAAGAGCTCGACGTCCTCCTGTCCACCTTCTCGGAACACGCTCCTCCTGGGCGACTTCAACATCCAGACAGAAGTCATGTGACCTGTGACTCTTCCTGTCTTCCTTTCACCTCTCACTCAGTCCCTCCTCCTCCTCACAAAGCCGGCAACCACCTTGACTCCATGTCCACTAGAAGCTGCTCTCCCTCTAACTCACTGACTCCATGTCTCTGACCACCTCTTCACCTCTCTCTCTGGGACTGAGGACCACACAGATCTACAGACTCTGGCCTCCTCTCTCTCCTCCTCTCTGGCCTCCTCTCTCTCCTCCTCACTCCTCCTCTCTGTCCTCCTCTCTTGATTCTCTTTGTCCTTTAAGACTCGGTGCTCCTCTCCTCTCCGTGGTGGTCTGACTCGGTGCTCCTCTCCTCTCCGTGGTGGTCTGACTCGGTGCTCCTCTCCTCTCCGTGGTGGTCTGACTCGGTGCTCCTCTCCTCTCTGTGGTGGTCTGACTCGGTGCTCTTGAGCCACCCTGAGCGACGGAAAGGAAATGGAGCAAATGGAATGAAGCGTTGGACCTGCTCTTCTATGTCTCCTCCTTCTCTTCCTCTCTCTGCAGCCAGAAGCTGGTTCTACCTGACACAATTCAGTCTTCCTTCTCTAACCCTCCTTCATCCCCCTGGCCCCTCCTCCTTCATCCCCCTGGACCCTCCTCCTTCCACCCTTCTGCCACTTTGTGACTACGTTACAAACAAGATGGACGACATCCGCTCCTCCTTTACTCATCCATCTTCTATCACCTCACCAGCACTAACTTCTTCATCCCCCTCTCTTTCACCGCCTTGTCTCCCAATCAGGTTCTCAGCTTGGTGACCTCCGCTGACCGACCACCTGACCCCTTGACCCCGTCTCCCATCCTCCAGGCTGTTGCTCCTGACCTTCTGACCTCTCACCATCTTATTAACAGCTCCTGAAGAAACCACCTCGACCCGTCTGGAGGCAGAACTACAGACGGGTCTCTCTTCTTCCTTTTCTCTCCAAAGCTCTGGAGCGAGCTCTCTGTAACCGAGTGTCCTCCTGTCTCCACGGCAACGACCTCCTTGACCCTCACCAGTCTGGAGACAAGGCTCCGTCCTGGGTCCCCTCCTCTTCCTCTCACTATGGGGTCCCTCAAGGCTCCGTCCTGGGTCCCCTCCTCTTCCTCTCACTGTGGGGTCCCTCAAGGCTCCGTCCTGGGTCCCCTCCTCTTCCTCTCACTATGGGGTCCCTCAAGGCTCCGTCCTGGGTCCCCTCCTCTTCCTCTCACTGTGGGGTCCCTCCGGCTCCTGGGTCCCCTCCTCTTCCTCTCACTGGGGTCCTCAAGGCTCCGTCCTGGGTCCCCTCCTCTCCCTCTCACTATGGGGTCCCTCAAGGCCTGGGTCCTGGGTCCTTCCTCTTCCTATGGGGTCCCTCCTCTTCCTCTCACTATGGGGTCCCTCAAGGCTCCGTCCTGGGTCCCCTCCTCTTCCTCTCACTATGGGGTCCCTCAAGGCTTAGTCCTGGGTCCCCTCCTCTTCCTCTCACTGTGGGGTCCCTCAAGGCTCAGTCCTGGGTCCCCTCCTCTTCTCTCTCACTATGGGGTCCCTCAAGGCTCCGTCCTGGGTCCCCTCCTCTTCCTCTCACTATGGGGTCCCTCAAGGCTCCGTCCTGGGTCCCCTCCTCTTCCTCTCACTATGGGGTCCTCAAGGCTCCGTCCTGGGTCCCCTCCTCTTCCTCTCACTATGGGGTCCCTCAAGGCTCCGTCCTGGGTCCCCTCCTCTTCCTCTCACTATGGGGTCCCTCAAGGCTCCGTCCTGGGTCCCCTCCTCTTCCTCTCACTATGGGGTCCCTCAAGGCTCCGTCCTGGGTCCCCTCCTCTTCTCTCACTATGGGGTCCCTCAAGGCTCCGTCCTGGGTCCCCTCCTCTTCCTCTCACTATGGGGTCCCTCAAGGCTCCGTCCTGGGTCCCCTCCTCTTCCTCTCACTATGGGGTTCCTCAAGGCTCCGTCCTGGGTCCCCTCCTCTTCCTCTCACTATGGGGTTCCTCAAGGCTCCGTCCTGGGTCCCCTCCTCTTCCTCTCACTATGGGGTCCCTCAAGGCTCCGTCCTGGGTCCCCTCCTCTCACTATGGGGTTCCAAAAGGTCCTGGGTCCCCCCCTCTCTTCCCCTCCTCCTCTCACTATGGGGTCCTCAAGGCTCCGTCCTGGGTCCCTCCTCTTCTCTCACTATGGGGTCCCTCAAGGTCTCCGTCCTCTTCCCCTCCTCTTCCTCTCACTATGGGGTCCCTCAAGGCTCCGTCCTGGGTCCTCCTCTTCCTCTCACTATGGGGTTCCCTCAAGGCTCTGTCCTGGGTCCCCTCCTCTTCCTCTCACTATGGGGTCCCTCAAGGCTCTGTCCTGGGTCCCTCCTCTTCCTCTCACTATGGGGTCCCTCAAGGCTCCGTCCTCCCCCTCCTCTCTCACTATGGGGTCCTCAAGGCTCCCTGGGTCCCTCCTTCCTCTCACTATGGGTCCTCAAGGTCTGGGTCCCTGGGTCCTCTCACTATGGGGTCCCTCAAGGCTCCGTCCTGGGTCCCTCCTCTTCCTCTCACTATGGGGTCCCTCAGGCTCCGTCCTGGGTCCCCTCCTCTTCCTCTCACTATGGGGTCCTCAAGGCTCCGTCCTGGGTCCCCTCCTCTTCCTCTCACTATGGGGTCCCTCAAGGCTCCGTCCTGGGTCCCCTCTTCCTCTCACTATGGGGTCCCTCAAGGCTCCGTCCTGGGTCCCTCCTCTTCCTCTCACTATGGGGGGGTCCCTCAAGGCTCCGTCCTGGGTCCCTCCTCTTCCTCTCACTATGGGGTCCCTCAAGGTCTGTCCTGGGTCCCTCCTCTCCCTCTCCCTCTCACTATGGGGTCCCTGCCCGGCTCGGGTCCTGGGTCCCCTCCTCCCTCTCACTATGGGGGTCCTCAAGGCTCCGTCCTGGGTCCCATCCTCTTCCTCTCACTATGGGGTCCCTCAAGGCTCCGTCCTGGGTCCCCCTCTTCCTCTCACTATGGGGTCCCTCAAGGCTCCGTCCTGGGTCCCCTCCTCTTCCTCTCACTATGGGGTCCCTCAAGGCTCCGTCCTGGGTCCCCTCCTCTTCCTCTCACTATGGGGTCCCTCAAGGCTCCGTCCTGGGTCCCCTCCTCTTCCTATGGGGTCCCTCAAGGCTCCGGGTCCCTGTCCCTCTTCCTCTCACTATGGGGTCCCTCAAGGCTCCGTCCTGGGTCCCCTCCTCTTCTCTCTGTACACTAATTCTCTCGGCTCTGTCATTAGATTGGCTTCTCTACCATCGCTATGCGATGACACTTACAACCAATCTTCGTTTCACCGTTGGCTTCTCCCTACCCATGCTATGCCGCGATGACACCTTCAATCTTCTCGTTTCCACCGTCTGAAGCACAGGCGGCGGTAGCTCTGCCTGTCTGACCGACATCTCAGTGGATGTCTGCGCACCATCTGAAGATCAACCCTGACAAGACCGAGCTACTATTCCTTCCAGGGAAAGGCTCTCCACCCATGACCTGACTACCACCTTCACCAGCTCTGTGTTGGCCCCGCCCCCGACTGCCAGGAACCTCGGGGTGACACTAGACAGTCAACCTGACGGCCAACATCACTGTGACGACGCGTTCCTGTAGGTCCATGCTGCACAACATCAGGAGAGCACGGCCTCTTCTTACTCAGAAGGTGGCACAGGCTCTGGTCCAGGCTCTGGTCCAGGTTCTGGTCCAGGCTCTGGTCCAGGCTCTGGTCCAGGCTCTGGTCCAGGCTCTGGTCATTTCGCGCCTTGACTCCTGCAACTCCCTCCTGCAGCTCTACCTGCTAAGGCCATCGACCTCTGCAGCTCATCCAGAATGCAGCAGCTGGTCTTCAGCCTGACTCCACCCACACCACTCCGCTCCTCCGCTCTCTTCGTGGTTCCCGGTGGAGCAGCATCCGCTTCACAACACTGGTTCTTGGTACCGTGCTCTGAGCGGATCGGGCCCGTCTACATCCTGGATATGGTCACACCGTACACCTCATCACGGTCGCTCTGCTTGGCAACAGCCGACCGACTCGTGACTCCGTCACCTCGAGCTCATCACTACATCCAGACTGGTGCTGTCCTGGCTCCTGATTGGTGGAACCAGCTCCCACCTGACATCAGGACAGCAGGAAGTCTCTACAGCTTCACCGGAGACTGAAAACACCTTTAGACTATACCTGGATTAAAACACAGATTATCACTTCAGTGGCTCTTAAATATCTTATTGTGGTACTTTTGTGGTTCGACTATGTTGAGGAAATGTTACTTCCTGTATTCTTGTTGTTCTTAGTTTGTACTCTAGGTTGATTCACTTATTGTGAGTCGCTTTGGATAAAAGCGTCTGCTAAAGGACATGTGATGTAATGACCCACGCAGCCTGAACACAGCATAGATGGCCGCTCTTGTTAGTGAACTCACGGCTCCACCCCCTTCACGTCCCTGCAGCCAATCAGAAACCAGCATCCGTGTGTTGGTTCCCAGTCAGACCAGCAGACAGCCGAGTGAGGAGGAGGAGGAGAGGAAGGAGAAGAAGAAGAAGACCACGACCACAAGTCGTGAAGCAGAGGAGAGGCGGGGCAAGGAGACGGGGTTCTTCTGCCCTCTGTGCCACAGGTGAACACATTACCCACAATCCACCACTCCAGATGCCGTGGTGGTGTTCAACAGGTGAGGACTGAGCTGTGTCCTCAACAGGAAGTTCTCCACCAAGTTGACTCTGAGGCGTCACCTGGGGACGCACGGCGGGGCGCGGCCCCACAGCTGCCCCACCTGCCCCTACCGCAGCCGGCTGAAGGCCTCACTGAGGCAGCACCTGAGGACGCACACAGGTAACACACAGGTAACACACACAGGTAACACACACAGGTAACACACAGGTAACACACACAGGTAACACACACAGGTAACACACACAGGTAACACACAGGTAACACACACACAGGTAACACACACACAGGTAACACACACAGGTAACACACAGGTAACACACACACAGGTAACACACACAGGTAACACACAGGTAACACACAGGTAACACACACAGGTAACACACACAGGTAACACACAGGTAACACACACACAGGTAACACACACACAGGTAACACACACAGGTAACACACAGGTAACACACACAGGTAACACACAGGTAACACACACAGGTAACACACACAGGTAACACACACAGGTAACACACAGGTAACACACAGGTAACACACACACACAGGTAACACACACAGGTAACACACAGGTAACACACACACAGGTAACACACACAGGTAACACACACACAGGTAACACACACAGGTAACACACACAGGTAACACACAGGTAACACACAGGTAACACACACAGGTAACACACACGGGTAACACACAGGTAACACACAGGTAACACACACGGGTAACACACACGGGTAACACACAGGTAACACACAGGTAACACACACAGGTAACACACACACAGGTAACACACACACAGGTAACACACACGGGTAACACACACACACACGGGTAACACACAGGTAACACACACAGGTAACACACACAGGTAACACACACACAGGTAACACACACACAGGTAACACACACAGGTAACACACAGGTAACACACACGGGTAACACACACAGGTAACACACACAGGTAACACACACGGGTAACACACAGGTAACACACAGGTAACACACACAGGTAACACACACGGGTAACACACACAGGTAACACACACAGGTAACACACAGGTAACACACACACAGGTAACACACAGGTAACACACACAGGTAACACACAGGTAACACACACAGGTAACACACACACAGGTAACACACACAGGTAACACACAGGTAACAGGTAACACACACAGGTAACACACACACAGGTAACCCCCCCCCCCCCCCCAGGTGAGCGGCCCCACCGCTGCCCCCAGTGCCCCTACGCCTCCAGCGACCGCAGCTCTCTGCTCCGACACAGCCGGACGCACAGCCAGGAGAAACCCTACGGCTGTGAGCGCTGCGACTACCGCAGGTACGCTGGGATCGGGTCAGCTCGCGAGAGGCTGGGATTGGTTCATCATGTGAGTGTCTCTGCTGTGATTGGTTCTCAGTATCCAGAAGAAGAGTTTGGACCTCCACGCTCGCCGCCATCACACCGGCGAGGCGTTCCCATGCCAACAGTGTGACTACTCGAGTCCAGACCGCCAGCTGCTGCTGAGGCACGTCAGCAGACACCACGGTGACCTCACAGGGGATCGGGCGCTCTGATTGGACCACGGTGACCTCACAGGGGATCGGACGCTCTGATTGGACCACGGTGACCTCACAGGGGATCGGACGCTCTGATTGGCCCACGGTGACCTCACAGGTGATCGGACACGCTTTATTTTTATTGGTTGTTTTTTATCTGCTGGATATTTTCTTCTTGTTTCCAGAATGTGACAAACTGACTTTGGATGCACTTCCTTTGTGTTGGCTGCACTTCCTGTGTGTTGGATGCACTTCCTGCCGGGTCAGTCTGAGCTGTGGAGCACGTGACGGTTTACTAAAACTCTTCTTATGAACATCATAATAAAGATGAATGATTGGCTCCTGATGCATTCTGGGACACGAGGTCGCTGTTGCTCCACATGAAGTTCATCTAACTAACCCTCGATATATGTTGAGCTGGATCTGAGGGCCTCGTTGTGTGAGACTACATTTCCCAGAGTGCAGCAGCAGGAGCAGCAGCAATCAGTGTTGCTTATTAGGAGCACCTGTGGGGATGCTCTGAGACAAGCAGAGAGGACGCTTCAGGTCACGCCACGGTTCAACCCAAAGACGCCAATGGTGAAATGATTTGTTTAATTTCATGGTGTTTAAAAATGCTGATTTTGTGTTTCAAAGAATATTTCATTTTGAGTTTGGTAAAGTATAAAATGTTTAATTTAAAATGTAATTCATGTTCTGGCTTAAAGGTTACAACCTAATTCACTGGCAGAGCAATCAACGAACAAAAGAAAAATAAAAGAAAGATTAAGTCAGTAATTTGAGTTGTCTTCACGTCCTTTGGGAACGGTGAACAGGAGCTGGACTTGACAATATATATACATATACATGTGTGTATATATACATGTATACAGGTCACACTGGGGTCACACAGAGGTCACACTGAGTGACGAGAACTAATATGTAATGAGGGAGTGGACGGAGGAGCACCTGCATTGAGGCTGATGTATAAATAATACGTCAATGTGTTTGTTCAGGGCTTGGGAAACACAGATGTGGAGGAGGTCGTTGTCTTTAACACCCAGACCAGGTTTATTTGTGAAACTGTTGGTTACAAATAAATCTACGTGAATTGAACTCTGACCCAAAGTGTGTGTGTGTGTGTGTGTGTGTGTGTGTGTGTGTTCAAGATTCAAGATTCAAGATGTTTTTATTTGTCACATACACACACAGGGTGTCCTGGTGTGAGTGGCAGTTCAGCAGGAATGCAGGCAACAAAAAAAACAGCACAACAATAAAAACAAGTGTGCGTGTGTGTGTGTGCGTGTGTGTGTAGTGTGCTAAGAGGCAGTTGTGTGGTATGATGGGGTCCTGGTGAGGTCGGAGTTCGTAAACCTGATGGCCTGATGGAAAGAGGAAAGAGGAGTCTCTCTTCTCTCTGGTCTCTCTACGGAGGAGGCGCCTGCCTGGCCGCTGCCTGAAACAGTCTGTTGTGTTGTGGGGTTGGATCCTCATGATCCTGCCGGCTCTGGCTCTGCACTGTTACTCCTCCAGTGCAGAATGGTGGGGAGTGTGGAGTGTAGTTCCTGTTCAGCCGAACGCACTACTCTCTCTACAGGCCTTCTGTCCTGAGCGGAGCAGTTGCCAAACCAGGCTGTGATGCTTCCTCAACGCTCCTACTACAGACTCCAGAAGGGGACCAAGGGAAGGATGGGAAAAACTAGTGTGTGTGTGTGTGTGTGTGTGTGTGTGTGTGTGTGTGTGTGTGTGTGTGTGTGTGTGTGTGTGTGTGTGTGTGTGTGTGTGTGTGTGTGTGTGTGTGTGTGTGTGTGCGCGTCCGCCCTGTGGCGTCTCACCAGCAGTCAGATAGGAGAGAGATACAAGTTTATATGATCAGGTTAAGAGATCAGAATGGACCAAAAAGGAAGAAATCCAGCCACAACAGTTGGCGAGCCTCCAGGAGGGGTCCGCGGGGGCCAGGCCGGAGCGGGGCTGCCTCACCTCTCTCACAGACTGACCGATCCGAGACGCGTCGACAAAAAGGTGAGCAGGAAGCCATTTTGTAAAAGGTTTCTGCATCGGGGACTTCAGTCTGTGAGGAGGAGGGACGTCTGTGACGGAGGGCCTCCCGGGACACCCTGTAACCGTAAGATACAGACGACTCTCAGAAATCATTTATTGAACCCCACTAGTGTAAATGGTAATGATGGTAATGTGCTTTAATTCTGATTGGACTGTGGCATAAGTGTTGATCAAACTAATTAACAATTGATATATAGGGTGGAGTGATCACAAATTGAACTGCATTGAGTTTGGTTGGAGGTCACGAAGCGTGATTCCGGGGCGTGAGCTGTAGGTTGTAGGTCTGTGCTCCATGTGTGTGCTGGATGTCTGAGTCTGAACAGGTGAAGTCCTCCAGGTGAAGTTAATGTTTAAAAGCTCGGGTGGTTTACAGGGCGTAGGTGTGTAGGAGTCCGGAGGCGTTTCCTTACTCGTTAACAGGGATGCCTAGTTCGAGAGTTCTGTGAAAGGTTTCTGGATATTAATCAAGTAGACCGAGTGTGAACTCTCTGTGAAAAGCTCCAGTGATTAATTGAGTGAAGACTTGATAACAGGGATGCCTAGTTCGAGAGTTCAGTGAAAGGCTTCATGGTCTATTCCCATGAGGCTGAGTGCGAATGTCTCTGTGAAAAGCTCCAATGATTAATTAAGCAAAGTCTCGCTAACAGGGATGCCTAGTTCGAGAGTTCAGTGAAAGGATCATGGTCTATATATTTACAAGTGGCTGAGTGCGAAACTCTCAGTGAAAGGCTCCAATGGTTCAGTGAGCAAAGACTCGTTAACATAGAAGACTGAGTGCGGGATTTCAGTGAAAGGCTTCTTGGATGATTTCCAATGAGGCTGAGTGCGAAACTCCCAGTGAAAAGCTTTATGGGTAATTGAGCAATTTTTGTGTGACAGGGAGAAGTCTCGTGGCCACTGAGCAGTGTGTGTTTGTTGCTTTGGAGTTCAGACGGAGACGCATGTAACATATGGTAATGCTTGTGTGAAACATCGACAATAGAGTGACTAAATAGAGTTAGAAACGTGTACGAATGAAAACGCAAGTTACGTATGTAACTATGGTTCTATGGATGACTGAATCCTGCGGTGCTTAGCACTGGATATCTTCCGTCTTGCGCATAGCAGGTCGAGTATTAATAACAACAAAGTCACCCGTGACCTCGGATGACCCGCCCACCGGGTATAAGTTCCGGTGTCATCCCGAGATCAGTTCTCACGGAATCTTCGCGAACGCACGAGATTCCGAGTGACAAAGAACTCTGGCGGTCATCCAGGATTCATAGAACCATAGTTACATACGTAACTTGCGTTCTATTTCATCCTTCCTGACCGCCAGAGGCGGTGCTTATAACACTGAATGACTTATACCAACAGAGTCACGAGGAATCCCAAGGAAACTACCTCATATGACTCAAGCAGAGGATCTGGACCACCTGCAATGCATGGAGGGTGTTCCCGTTCACTCTGTAGTCTCTGGTGAATGTGCGCAACGATGCCCCTGAGGCTGTTGCATACATATGCACTTATATTCCCTACGGGCATACCTCTCAGGGTCGCCCGTGATGTGGGAACGCCGTTGGTAGAACAACACCCTGCTCTGGATAGCAGAGCATGGACGTTCACCACCTCTGCACAGGCAATGGCCTCCACTATCTAGTGGAACAGGCACTGTTCTGCAGTGGCATAGCCCTTCTTAGATCCACCCTAACTGACTAGTTATGGTGGTCAAGCTGTGCAGGCTGGACAGGCTGGTTGAGACCCGAGCGTGCCAGCACCTTTGGGGAAGCCACTGCTTTGGGCCAGGGTGACACCGAGCCCTCTGAGTTCCCCTCAGACAAGGCTCATTGACCGACAGGGCGTGTAGCTTGCCTACTTGCTCTGCCGCAGTTATGGCAAGGATGAAAGGTCTTTGCCGACAGCAACCACAGCTCTGCCTCTGCCAAGGGTTCGAAGGGAGGCGAGCATGGGGTGTCCAGTACCCAGGCAAGTCCCTGGAGGAGCCCTCGGGGGCTCAGGGATAGTCACTGAGGCCCTCCTTATGAAGAGGACACCAGCTTGTGGCTGTTCCGCATCATTGTCGGCTTTAGCATGCTGCCCTGAAATGGCAGCTATGTGAGCCCTCAGGATAGAGGCAGACATGCCCTTAACTAGAAGGGATGACGGAGGCGTGAGTACCGTAGGCACGAGGCACCGTACTGGGTCCCTCCGTCCGCCGGTCGGGAAGTGGCTTCGGTCTGCACGTCTCGTGAGCGGATGGCACTCCGGCATTTAGAATAGTCCTCTGGACTGATTCTGTTCAGCTGCTTCTGCTGTCCTGCGGCCAAGCCCTTTGTTGGGCACGGCCGGGATCGGGATGGCAGGTCCCACCATCTAGCTGTGCTAGGGTCCCGCATGTCAGCGAGGCACCGTGGCATCTCACAGCGAAGTCTGTGCAGCCAGGGGAACCAAGTCCTGGCTGGGCTTGAGGCACCAGCAAAATTCGGTGGCCCTGTTGAAGACCCAGTAGTTGGCAAGATCAGCGGAAATGTGGGGCGCCTGGTTCCGTTCTCCTGGTGATACCTCGCCCGACAATTGGTCAGGTGAAGGGTTGCGGAGTAAGAAAAATCAGAAGGCACGGAGCTCCGTAGGCTCTGCCGCCCTAGAGGCCCCTGGAGGTTCAAGCCAACACGTGGTTGAGGCGATGTCTCGCCCAACAAGTACATATTCCTCCCAAGTATGGCAGGAACTGTTTGAGCGCTAGGTGCATGGCCTGTGGCTCCAGACCCAGGTGTCGCGAATAGACTGTCCTCTGGAAGTCCTGTACCGCCAGACTCGCGCCCACTTTGAGGCGGAGTCTGCTGTGGCGACCTCCCGGTGGGGCGGACCCCTTCCTGGGGATACCCTCTGACGGGTATGCTCTCACCTCACGGGATAGAGCCGAGGGCACCACTGTGACCCCATCTTGTGCCTGTGGCCCTGGCGAGGCTGTTAGGCCCTCCATGCGAAGGCGCGCGACAGCAGCCAAAGCATTTGCCCCAGGCAAGGAAAAAGGGGTAAGACCACTGCCTGCCCCTCAGAGAGTACCTACCTGCTTGAGTGGCGGGCAGGCCCACTTAGTGGCTGCATCTAGAGCTATACCAATGAAGGTTATGCTCGAGAATGGCTCAGAAAACTCTTTATGTTCACGAAGGCCCAACCGGGCAGCGTGAGAAAGAGTGTAAGACAGCTGATGCTGCTGTCAATTTACCCGATAGGCAAGAAGAGAGGATAAAAGACAGCCATCTGCCCCCTCAGAGAGGGGAAGGCTGCAGAGGATGCTGTCCACCTGTCTGAGTGACGGCCAGGCCCGCTTAGTGGCTGCATCTAGAGCTACACCAATGAAGGTTATGCTCTGAGAATGGCTCAGACCGTTGTTTGTTCACGAAGGCCCAACCGGGTGGTGTGAGAGAGTGCAAGTAATGCACTGTGTGGCCCTAAATGGGTATGGCGCACATATCAGCCAGATCGCCCAGGATGGCAGTTTCCTCACGCCCTGGTGATTGCAGGGCAGTAATGCCCTTTGTAGAAACTCCTGGGAAGTCCACATGGAAGAAGCCTGGGAATAACGGCTCTTTGGAAAGCATAACAGAGCAACCGTCTGTGAAGCATTCTAGGAGCCTGACAAAAGGCCTCCCTTAAATCGACAGACATGAGCCGATCTCCTCTGGAGACCACACGAAGGATGTCTGCTGGGCTCAGCCTGAGAAAGTCAAGATGTGGCGCCCCCGAGTCTGCGGGGTGTGGACACGGTCCTGCGAAGACCAGATAACTGCTGCCTGGTCTAACCGGCTTGCACCGTGCGCTGCTGCGCCTGTAGAGCAGGTCCCCTGATTTCACTGGGACAGTAGGGAGGTTGTTCCTACATGCCTCCGACGAGGGTGCCTACGCTGGCCAAACAGCTGGTCTGAACCCTGGAGAGCATTAGGCGCCCAGGTTCTCTCGACGTAAGTGCAAATGCCTGCAGCGAAGCATCACTGAGGCTGTAGTCAAGTATGACAGGAGGGGGAGTTGCCGTGTAGTAAGCACGGTAAAATGGTCACCTGAGAACCGACTGGGCTCGAGGGCACCGGTCATCCGGCCTCGGAGTCCCCTTGGGGAAAAACCGATGGATGCGATAGTCAGCTCAATGGACGAAGGCCACCTTTGGCCATATCCTGCATGGACGCCGGGGTTCGGTGATCTATCGTAAGATGGTAACCTCTCAGATAGTCTCTGGAGGGGAGACTGAAAAGGTGGCAGGGCCGGGAATGCCCCTGAAGAATGCACTAGCGTGCGTGGGGTTCCGGCTGCTGTATATCCAGCAGTTCCTGTGCCCTGCGAATGACGAACCCGATGGGGCCGTCGACTGCCCCTACAAGGGCTATGGCCTGAGGAATGGGAACCAGGCCCAGAAGCGTGGGTGGGCCGCTTGTCCCCGTCCTCCAGTAAGGAGATTGGTGGACACTGCCACTGGGATGTCCTCCCTTGGGAATGGATCAGCCGTGGGTGGATCTGATGCTTCAGTCCTCCCTGCACTAGGGTGGCGACTTATCTGAGCTAGTTCTGCGGCTCAGCAGACCTACTCTATAAGCTAGCATGCCCGATTGCACTGCTAGGGGAGCCCCTGCGGCTCCTAGCCGGCGCTTGCAACTGGCCGGCTGGCCTGGAGCTGACCTGACCTGTCTGTTGGGGTCCTAGCAGGAGCTAGGCGGCGCCTCCACTGCAGCGCAGGTCCTGTGGAGCAGGACAGAGACAGCCCGTCTAGAGCGAGGACACCTCTTCAATACAGTAGCTGTAATTACAAGCATCCCACGAGTAGCCTGGGCGAAAGCCTGTGCTCCGGGGAGCAGGTCCTGTGGAAACAGTCGCAGTGAGAGGGCAGGTCTCTTGAGGACCCTCCTCAGTGTGACCACTGTACTTACTGGTCTCCGCCCAGTAAGCCTGAGCGAGAGCTCTGCGCTACTGTAGACGCTGATCCCGTGAGCACGGGTCAGAACCCAGCATGTCTAGTGAGAGAGTGAGGACACACTTCACTCCTCTGGTCTGTCAGCATTAGCGTGGCATCAGTTAGCCTGAGTGGAGACGCTCTGCTAGCTGTAACAGCGGTGATGTCATGGAGGTACATGTGCAGTATGCATCAGTATCGACTTATAGCCTACTTAGCGTCCCCCCGGTGAGCCTGAGCGGGACGCTCTGCTCACTGGAAGCCGTAGTGCAGCAGCAGTGTGCCAGCCGCAACGCAGTGACGGCTCGTTAGCTTGTATTCGCCCACCAGTAGCCTGAGCGGGCGGCTCCCTGTGGAACAGGAAGTAGCTGTGATTTAGCGTAGGCTCCGTTAGCCTGAGTGGACACACTCTGCTAGCTATGCTATCCCATCGCTACAGAGGCCGGTCGGCGGTGTGGCAGCACCGCTCGCAGGAGCGAGCTCTGCTCCTGTGGGATATGCGTCATAGGCAACAATTGTATCTCACTCACCGATTGAAGCTTGGCGGTGAAGGCGCTCTGGTGAAGACCGAAAGACTCGCTCCGGTCTGCCTCGGCGGGCCGTGAAACGCACCTCCTCCTCCGAGGAGAGCTCGCCGCAGCCTCTGGAGGCGACGGATCGCAACTCCGACCATTTGGTCACAAGGCTCCGAGCTTCAGTTAAACTTCAGCCTTAGGTGAATGCTTAGGAGTGTGTGAGAAAAGGTGAATGCTTAGGATGATGAGTGATTAAAAGGTGAATGCTTAGGGAGTAAAATTTGATAAAAGGTGAATGCTTAGGGAGTGTGTGAGAAAAGGTGAATGCTTAGGGAGTGTGTGAGAAAAGGTGAATGCTTAGGGAGTGTGTGAGAAAAGGTGAATGCTTAGGGAGTGTGTGAGAAAAGGTCAATGCTTAGGGAGTGTGTGAGAAAAGGTGAATGCTTAGGGAGTGTGTGAGAAAAGGTCAATGCTTAGGGAGTGTGTGAGAAAAGGTGAATGCTTAGGGAGTGTGTGAGAAAAGGTGAATGCTTAGGGAGTGTGTGAGAAAAGGTCAATGCTTAGGGAGTGTGTGAGAAAAGGTCAATGCTTAGGGAGTGTGTGAGAAAAGGTGAATGCTTAGGGAGTGTGTGAGAAAAGGTCCTGTTATGTTGAAGTGTACAATGCTGTGAAACGTGTGTTTTTCTTTAAATCACAGCTATGCTTGATAAACTGCCTGCTTATATATACATATATATATATATATATGTATATATGTAGATGTATATATATGTAGATGTATACATATGTATATGTATACATATATATATGTAGATTTATACATCTATATATATGTATACGTATATATATGTAGATGTATACATATATATGTAGATGTATACATATATATGTATACGTATAGATGTGTATATATATATATGTATACATCTTCATCTGAGTGTCCTGGGAGTGGACGTGGACATGGTGGAGGAGGACCAGTACCTGGTGGAGGAGGACCAGTACCTGGTGGAGGAGGACCAGTACCTGGTGGAGGAGGACCAGTACCTGGGCGTCTCCATCGACAGCCGACTGAACTGGAAGGCCAACATCAACGCTGTGTACAAGAAGGGGATGAGTCGACTCTTTTTCCTGAGAAGCTTGATCCTTCAACGTGTGCAGCAAGATGCTGGAGTTATTCTACCAGTCGGTTGTGGCCAGTGTGCTGCACTTTGCCATTGTCTGCTGGGGAGCAGCATCGGGCCGGTGACACCAGCCGTCTTAACAAACTGGTGAGAAGGCTGGCTCCATCATCGGCTGCCAGCTGGAGCACCTGGAACAGGTGGTGGAGAGGGAGGAGTTGAAGAAACTGGTGTCCATATTGGACAACCGGACCACCCTCTCCACCGGACCACCCGACCACTTCCACCACCTCCTACAGGGACAGAGGAGGACTTTCTCCAGACGTCTCCTCACGCTCCGCTGCCACAAGGACAGAGACAGGAGAACCTGCCGGCGGCTATGAGGCTCTATAACAGATCACCTCTTGCCAGATCATAGTGTTCATCTGCACTTCACACATCTCATTTGTTTGCACTACACACATACACACACATTTCATTTCATTTGCTCTGCACTCATACACACACTTTGCTTTTTGCACTCTGTCTATATTTAATATTTTGTGTATTTGATTTGTCAGTGTTGTGTGTTGTTGTATATTTACATATATATTTTGTTTTGTATTTTACTTTTATTTTACTTGTATACTTCTATATCTTTCATCCCTGTTTCTTATATTTTGTGTTTTGTTTTTATTGTGTGTTGCTGCTACTGTCACGACAAATTTCCCCTTGGGGATTAATAAAGTATATATCTATCTATATATACGTATATGTAGATGTATATATATATGTATACGTATATGTTGCACACTTGGACACACATGACCTCCAGGCGTGTGCGGGTTTGATAATTGTTGATACTGAAATCACAGAAACACAAGCAGCTCCACCGCAGGATGCAGGATGCAGGATGCAGGATGCAGGATGCAGGATGCAGGATGCAGGTCTAGAACTAGCTCATCACTAGCGTCGTGTTTTCCCTCGCTCTCTTCCTGAAGGACCCCTGAGCTGTCCTCAGTGCCTGTATGAGCTTCACTCATCCTCACCATCATTAACCCTACACACACACACACACACACATACACACCAGGAGAACAAATGAATTAACAATCAATACAAATAACCAACACATGAACATGTTGGGGCTCTATGTCCAGTTAGTGTTGTGTCCATTGTGACTGAGGGCCCCACATAGACACAAGTACACATCCTCCCTCCTCGTTTCCTCCCTCCCCGTTTCCTCCCTCCTCGTTTCCCTCCTCGTTTCCCTCCTCGTTTCCTTCCTCCTCGTTTCCTCCCTCCTGCTTCCTCCTCTCGTTTCCTCCTCGTTTCCTCCCTCCCGTTTCCTCCTCCTCCTCCCTCCTCGTTCCTCCCTCCTGTTTCCTCCCTCCTCGTTTCC